>NW_026015166.1:0-25069 GCF_020379485.1 Brassica napus
ACTTCTTCATGCCAACTCCTATGAGATTTATTCAACTTCCTGGTGATTCTCCACCACTTTATGTATCCAAATCAAGCTTCTTACAAGAGATTCATCCTGGTTTGATTGGAACGACGAAGAAGCTGTGCTATTCCCAACTGGGAAACTGGAATCACCTGATTTGAAGTGGGATAACTTCTTCATGCCAACTCCTATGAGATTTATTCACTTCCTGGTGATTCTCCACCACTTTATGTATCCAAATCAAGCTTCTTACAAAGTGATTCATCCTGGTTTGATTGGAACGACGAAGAAGCTGTGCTATTCCCAAACTGGGAAACTGGAATCACCTGATTTGAAAGTGGATAACTTCTTCATGCCACTCCTATGAGATTTATTCAACTTCCTGGTGATTCTCCACCACTTTATGTATCCAAATCAAGCTTCTTACAAAGAGATTCATCCTGGTTTGATTGGAACGACGAAGAAGCTGTCTATTCCCAAACTGGGAAACTGGAATCACCTGATTTGAAAGTGGGATAACTTCTTCATGCCACTCCTATGAGATTTATTCAACTTCCTGGTGATTCTCCACCACTTTATGTATCCAAATCAAGCTTCTTACAAAGAGATTCATCCTGGTTTGATTGGAACGACGAAGAAGCTGTGCTATTCCCAAACTGGGAAACTGGAATCACCTGATTTGAAAGTGGGATAACTTCTTCTTCATCCCACTCCTATGAGATTTATTCAACTTCCTGGTGATTCTCCACCACTTTATGTATCCAAATCAAGCTTCTTACAAAGTGATTCATCCTGGTTTGATTGGAACGACGAAGAAGCTGTGCTATTCCCAAACTGGGAAACTGGAATCACCTGATTTGAAAGGGGATAACTTCTTCATCCAACTCCTATGAGATTTATTCAACTTCCTGGTGATTCTCCACCACTTTATGTATCCAAATCAAGCTTCTTACAAAGAGATTCATCCTGGTTTGATTGGAACGACGAAGAAGCTGTGCTATTCCCAAACTGGGAAACTGGAATCACCTGATTTGAAAGTGGGATAACTTCTTCATCGCCAACTCCTATGAGATTTATTCAACTTCCTGGTGATTCTCCACCACTTTATGTATCCAAATCAAGCTTCTTACAAAGAGATTCATCCTGGTTTGATTGGAACGACGAAGAAGCTGTGCTATTCCCAAACTGGGAAACTGGAATCACCTGATTTGAAAGTGGGATAACTTCTTCATGCCAACTCCTATGAGATTTATTCAACTTCCTGGTGATTCTCCACCACTTTATGTATCCAAATCAAGCTTCTTACAAAGAGATTCATCCTGGTTTGATTGGAACGACGAAGAAGCTGTGCTATTCCCAAACTGGGAAACTGGAATCACTGATTTGAAAGTGGGATAACTTCTTCATCCCAACTCCTATGAGATTTATTCAACTTCCTGGTGATTCTCCACCACTTTATGTATCCAAATCAAGCTTCTTACAAAGAGATTCATCCTGGTTTGATTGGAACGACGAGAAGCTGTGCTATTCCAAACTGGAAACTGGAATCACCTGATTTGAAAGTGGGATAACTTCTTCAGCCAACTCCTATGAGATTTATTCAACTTCCTGGTGATTCTCCACCACTTTATGTATCCAAATCAAGCTTCTCAAAAAGATTCATCCTGGTTTGATTGGAACGACGAAGAAGCTGTGCTATTCCCAAACTGGGAAACTGGAATCACCTGATTTGAAAGTGGGATAACTTCTTCATCCCAACTCCTATGAGATTTATTCAACTTCCTGGTGATTCTCCACCACTTTATGTATCCAAATCAAGCTTCTTACAAAGTGATTCATCCTGTTTGATTGGAACGACGAAGAAGCTGTGCTATTCCCAAACTGGGAAACTGGAATCACCTGATTTGAAAGTGGGATAACTTCTTCATGCCAACTCCTATGAGATTTATTCAACTTCCTGGTGATTCTCCACCACTTTATGTATCCAAATCAAGCTTCTTACAAAGTGATTCATCCTGGTTTGATTGGAACGACGAAGAAGCTGTGCTATTCCCAAACTGGGAAACTGGAATCACCTGATTTGAAAGTGGGATAACTTCTTCATGCCAACTCCTATGAGATTTATTCAACTTCCTGGTGATTCTCCACCACTTTATGTATCCAAATCAAGCTCTTACAAGTGATTCATCCTGGTTTGATTGGAACGACGAAGAAGCTGTGCTATTCCCAAACTGGGAAACTGGAATCACCTGATTTGAAAGTGGGATAACTTCTTCATGCCAACTCCTATGAGATTTATTCAACTTCCTGGTGATTCTCCACCACTTTATGTATCCAAATCAAGCTTCTTACAAAGAGATTCATCCTGGTTTGATTGGAACGACGAGAAGCTGTGCTATTCCCAAACTGGGAAACTGGAATCACCTGATTTGAAAGTGGGATAACTTCTTCATGCCAACTCCTATGAGATTTATTCAACTTCCTGGTGATTCTCCACCACTTTATGTATCCAAATCAAGCTTCTTACAAAGAGATTCATCCTGGTTTGATTGGAACGACGAAGAAGCTGTGCTATTCCCAAACTGGGAAACTGGAATCACCTGATTTGAAAGTGGGATAACTTCTTCATGCCAACTCCTATGAGATTTATTCAACTTCCTGGTGATTCTCCACCACTTTATGTATCCAAATCAAGCTTCTTACAAAGTGATTCATCCTGGTTTGATTGGAACGAAGAAGCTGTGCTATTCCCAAACTGGGAAACTGGAATCACCTGATTTGAAAGTGGGATAACTTCTTCATGCCAACTCCTATGAGATTTATTCAACTTCCTGGTGATTCTCCACCACTTTATGTATCCAAATCAAGCTTCTTACAAAGAGATTCATCCTGGTTTGATTGGAACGACGAAGAAGCTGTGCTATTCCCAAACTGGGAAACTGGAATCACCTGATTTGAAAGTGGGATAACTTCTTCATGCCAACTCCTATGAGATTTATTCAACTTCCTGGTGATTCTCCACCACTTTATGTATCCAAATCAAGCTTCTTACAAAGAGATTCATCCTGGTTTGATTGGAACGACGAAGAAGCTGTGCTATTCCCAAACTGGGAAACTGGAATCACCTGATTTGAAAGTGGGATAACTTCTTCATGCCAACTCCTATGAGATTTATTCAACTTCCTGGTGATTCTCCACCACTTTATGTATCCAAATCAAGCTTCTTACAAAGAGATTCATCCTGGTTTGATTGGAACGACGAAGAAGCTGTGCTATTCCCAAACTGGGAAACTGGAATCACCTGATTTGAAAGTGGGATAACTTCTTCATCCCAACTCCTATGAGATTTATTCAACTTCCTGGTGATTCTCCACCACTTTATGTATCCAAATCAAGCTTCTTACAAGAGATTCATCCTGGTTTGATTGGAACGACGAAGAAGCTGTGCTATTCCCAAACTGGGAAACTGGAATCACCTGATTTGAAAGTGGGATAACTTCTTCATGCCAACTCCTATGAGATTTATTCAACTTCCTGGTGATTCTCCACCACTTTATGTATCCAAATCAAGCTTCTTACAAAGAGATTCATCCTGGTTTGATTGGAACGACGAAGAAGCTGTGCTATTCCCAAACTGGGAAACTGGAATCACCTGATTTGAAAGTGGGATAACTTCTTCATCCCAACTCCTATGAGATTTATTCAACTTCCTGGTGATTCTCCACCACTTTATGTATCCAAATCAAGCTTCTTACAAAGTGATTCATCCTGGTTTGATTGGAACGACGAAGAAGCTGTGCTATTCCCAAACTGGGAAACTGGAATCACCTGATTTGAAAGTGGGATAACTTCTTCATGCCAACTCCTATGAGATTTATTCAACTTCCTGGTGATTCTCCACCACTTTATGTATCCAAATCAAGCTTCTTACAAGAGATTCATCCTGGTTTGATTGGAACGACGAAGAAGCTGTGCTATTCCCAAACTGGGAAACTGGAATCACCTGATTTGAAAGTGGGATAACTTCTTCATGCCAACTCCTATGAGATTTATTCAACTTCCTGGTGATTCTCCACCACTTTATGTATCCAAATCAAGCTTCTTACAAAGAGATTCATCCTGGTTTGATTGGAACGACGAAGAAGCTGTGCTATTCCCAAACTGGGAAACTGGAATCACCTGATTTGAAAGTGGGATAACTTCTTCATGCCAACTCCTATGAGATTTATTCAACTTCCTGGTGATTCTCCACCACTTTATGTATCCAAATCAAGCTTCTTACAAAGAGATTCATCCTGGTTTGATTGGAACGACGAAGAAGCTGTGCTATTCCCAAACTGGGAAACTGGAATCACCTGATTTGAAAGTGGGATAACTTCTTCATGCCAACTCCTATGAGATTTATTCAACTTCCTGGTGATTCTCCACCACTTTATGTATCCAAATCAAGCTTCTTACAAAGAGATTCATCCTGGTTTGATTGGAACGACGAAGAAGCTGTGCTATTCCCAAACTGGGAAACTGGAATCACCTGATTTGAAAGTGGGATAACTTCTTCATGCCAACTCCTATGAGATTTATTCAACTTCCTGGTGATTCTCCACCACTTTATGTATCCAAATCAAGCTTCTTACAAAGTGATTCATCCTGGTTTGATTGGAACGACGAGAAGCTGTGCTATTCCCAAACTGGGAAACTGGAATCACCTGATTTGAAAGTGGGATAACTTCTTCTTCATGCCAACTCCTATGAGATTTATTCAACTTCCTGGTGATTCTCCACCACTTTATGTATCCAAATCAAGCTTCTTACAAAGAGATTCATCCTGGTTTGATTGGAACGACGAAGAAGTGCTATTCCCAAACTGGGAAACTGGAATCACCTGATTTGAAAGTGGGATAACTTCTTCATGCCAACTCCTATGAGATTTATTCAACTTCCTGGTGATTCTCCACCACTTTATGTATCCAAATCAAGCTTCTTACAAAGAGATTCATCCTGGTTTGATTGGAACGACGAAGAAGCTGTGCTATTCCCAAACTGGGAAACTGGAATCACCTGATTTGAAAGTGGGATAACTTCTTCATGCCAACTCCTATGAGATTTATTCAACTTCCTGGTGATTCTCCACCACTTTATGTATCCAAATCAAGCTTCTTACAAAGAGATTCATCCTGGTTTGATTGGAACGACGAAGAAGCTGTGCTATTCCCAAACTGGGAAACTGGAATCACCTGATTTGAAAGTGGGATAACTTCTTCATGCCAACTCCTATGAGATTTATTCAACTTCCTGGTGATTCTCCACCACTTTATGTATCCAAATCAAGCTTCTTACAAAGAGATTCATCCTGGTTTGATTGGAACGACGAAGAAGCTGTGCTATTCCCAAACTGGGAAACTGGAATCACCTGATTTGAAAGTGGGATAACTTCTTCATGCCAACTCCTATGAGATTTATTCAACTTCCTGGTGATTCTCCACCACTTTATGTATCCAAATCAAGCTTCTTACAAAGAGATTCATCCTGGTTTGATTGGAACGACGAAGAAGCTGTGCTATTCCCAAACTGGGAAACTGGAATCACCTGATTTGAAAGTGGGATAACTTCTTCATGCCAACTCCTATGAGATTTATTCAACTTCCTGGTGATTCTCCACCACTTTATGTATCCAAATCAAGCTTCTTACAAAGTGATTCATCCTGGTTTGATTGGAACGACGAAGAAGCTGTGCTATTCCCAAACTGGGAAACTGGAATCACCTGATTTGAAAGTGGGATAACTTCTTCATGCCAACTCCTATGAGATTTATTCAACTTCCTGGTGATTCTCCACCACTTTATGTATCCAAATCAAGCTTCTTACAAAGAGATTCATCCTGGTTTGATTGGAACGACGAAGAAGCTGTGCTATTCCCAAACTGGGAAACTGGAATCACCTGATTTGAAAGTGGGATAACTTCTTCATGCCAACTCCTATGAGATTTATTCAACTTCCTGGTGATTCTCCACCACTTTATGTATCCAAATCAAGCTTCTTACAAAGAGATTCATCCTGGTTTGATTGGAACGACGAAGAAGAAGCTGTGCTATTCCCAAACTGGGAAACTGGAATCACCTGATTTGAAAGTGGGATAACTTCTTCATGCCAACTCCTATGAGATTTATTCAACTTCCTGGTGATTCTCCACCACTTTATGTATCCAAATCAAGCTTCTTACAAAGAGATTCATCCTGGTTTGATTGGAACGACGAAGAAGCTGTGCTATTCCCAAACTGGGAAACTGGAATCACCTGATTTGAAAGTGGGATAACTTCTTCATGCCAACTCCTATGAGATTTATTCAACTTCCTGGTGATTCTCCACCACTTTATGTATCCAAATCAAGCTTCTTACAAAGAGATTCATCCTGGTTTGATTGGAACGACGAAGAAGCTGTGCTATTCCCAAACTGGGAAACTGGAATCACCTGATTTGAAAGTGGGATAACTTCTTCATGCCAACTCCTATGAGATTTATTCAACTTCCTGGTGATTCTCCACCACTTTATGTATCCAAATCAAGCTTCTTACAAAGTGATTCATCCTGGTTTGATTGGAACGACGAAGAAGCTGTGCTATTCCCAAACTGGGAAACTGGAATCACCTGATTTGAAAGTGGGATAACTTCTTCATGCCAACTCCTATGAGATTTATTCAACTTCCTGGTGATTCTCCACCACTTTATGTATCCAAATCAAGCTTCTTACAAAGAGATTCATCCTGGTTTGATTGGAACGACGAAGAAGCTGTGCTATTCCCAAACTGGGAAACTGGAATCACCTGATTTGAAAGTGGGATAACTTCTTCATGCCAACTCCTATGAGATTTATTCAACTTCCTGGTGATTCTCCACCACTTTATGTATCCAAATCAAGCTTCTTACAAAGAGATTCATCCTGGTTTGATTGGAACGACGAAGAAGCTGTGCTATTCCCAAACTGGGAAACTGGAATCACCTGATTTGAAAGTGGGATAACTTCTTCATGCCAACTCCTATGAGATTTATTCAACTTCCTGGTGATTCTCCACCACTTTATGTATCCAAATCAAGCTTCTTACAAAGAGATTCATCCTGGTTTGATTGGAACGACGAAGAAGCTGTGCTATTCCCAAACTGGGAAACTGGAATCACCTGATTTGAAAGTGGGATAACTTCTTCATGCCAACTCCTATGAGATTTATTCAACTTCCTGGTGATTCTCCACCACTTTATGTATCCAAATCAAGCTTCTTACAAAGAGATTCATCCTGGTTTGATTGGAACGACGAAGAAGCTGTGCTATTCCAAACTGGGAAACTGGAATCACCTGATTTGAAAGTGGGATAACTTCTTCATGCCAACTCCTATGAGATTTATTCAACTTCCTGGTGATTCTCCACCACTTTATGTATCCAAATCAAGCTTCTTACAAAGAGATTCATCCTGGTTTGATTGGAACGACGAAGAAGCTGTGCTATTCCCAAACTGGGAAACTGGAATCACCTGATTTGAAAGTGGGATAACTTCTTCATGCCAACTCCTATGAGATTTATTCAACTTCCTGGTGATTCTCCACCACTTTATGTATCCAAATCAAGCTTCTTACAAAGTGATTCATCCTGGTTTGATTGGAACGACGAAGAAGCTGTGCTATTCCCAAACTGGGAAACTGGAATCACCTGATTTGAAAGTGGGATAACTTCTTCATGCCAACTCCTATGAGATTTATTCAACTTCCTGGTGATTCTCCACCACTTTATGTATCCAAATCAAGCTTCTTACAAAGAGATTCATCCTGGTTTGATTGGAACGACGAAGAAGCTGTGCTATTCCCAAACTGGGAAACTGGAATCACCTGATTTGAAAGTGGGATAACTTCTTCATGCCAACTCCTATGAGATTTATTCAACTTCCTGGTGATTCTCCACCACTTTATGTATCCAAATCAAGCTTCTTACAAAGAGATTCATCCTGGTTTGATTGGAACGACGAAGAAGCTGTGCTATTCCCAAACTGGGAAACTGGAATCACCTGATTTGAAAGTGGGATAACTTCTTCATGCCAACTCCTATGAGATTTATTCAACTTCCTGGTGATTCTCCACCACTTTATGTATCCAAATCAAGCTTCTTACAAAGAGATTCATCCTGGTTTGATTGGAACGACGAAGAAGCTGTGCTATTCCCAAACTGGGAAACTGGAATCACCTGATTTGAAAGTGGGATAACTTCTTCATGCCAACTCCTATGAGATTTATTCAACTTCCTGGTGATTCTCCACCACTTTATGTATCCAAATCAAGCTTCTTACAAAGTGATTCATCCTGGTTTGATTGGAACGACGAAGAAGCTGTGCTATTCCCAACTGGGAAACTGGAATCACCTGATTTGAAAGTGGGATAACTTCTTCATGCCAACTCCTATGAGATTTATTCAACTTCCTGGTGATTCTCCACCACTTTATGTATCCAAATCAAGCTTCTTACAAAGAGATTCATCCTGGTTTGATTGGAACGACGAAGAAGCTGTGCTATTCCCAAACTGGGAAACTGGAATCACCTGATTTGAAAGTGGGATAACTTCTTCATGCCAACTCCTATGAGATTTATTCAACTTCCTGGTGATTCTCCACCACTTTATGTATCCAAATCAAGCTTCTTACAAAGTGATTCATCCTGGTTTGATTGGAACGACGAAGAAGCTGTGCTATTCCCAAACTGGGAAACTGGAATCACCTGATTTGAAAGTGGGATAACTTCTTCATGCCAACTCCTATGAGATTTATTCAACTTCCTGGTGATTCTCCACCACTTTATGTATCCAAATCAAGCTTCTTACAAAGAGATTCATCCTGGTTTGATTGGAACGACGAAGAAGCTGTGCTATTCCCAAACTGGGAAACTGGAATCACCTGATTTGAAAGTGGGATAACTTCTTCATGCCAACTCCTATGAGATTTATTCAACTTCCTGGTGATTCTCCACCACTTTATGTATCCAAATCAAGCTTCTTACAAAGAGATTCATCCTGGTTTGATTGGAACGACGAAGAAGCTGTGCTATTCCCAAACTGGGAAACTGGAATCACCTGATTTGAAAGTGGGATAACTTCTTCATGCCAACTCCTATGAGATTTATTCAACTTCCTGGTGATTCTCCACCACTTTATGTATCCAAATCAAGCTTCTTACAAAGTGATTCATCCTGGTTTGATTGGAACGACGAAGAAGCTGTGCTATTCCCAAACTGGGAAACTGGAATCACCTGATTTGAAAGTGGGATAACTTCTTCATGCCAACTCCTATGAGATTTATTCAACTTCCTGGTGATTCTCCACCACTTTATGTATCCAAATCAAGCTTCTTACAAAGAGATTCATCCTGGTTTGATTGGAACGACGAAGAAGCTGTGCTATTCCCAAACTGGGAAACTGGAATCACCTGATTTGAAAGTGGGATAACTTCTTCATGCCAACTCCTATGAGATTTATTCAACTTCCTGGTGATTCTCCACCACTTTATGTATCCAAATCAAGCTTCTTACAAAGAGATTCATCCTGGTTTGATTGGAACGACGAAGAAGCTGTGCTATTCCCAAACTGGGAAACTGGAATCACCTGATTTGAAAGTGGGATAACTTCTTCATGCCAACTCCTATGAGATTTATTCAACTTCCTGGTGATTCTCCACCACTTTATGTATCCAAATCAAGCTTCTTACAAAGAGATTCATCCTGGTTTGATTGGAACGACGAAGAAGCTGTGCTATTCCCAAACTGGGAAACTGGAATCACCTGATTTGAAAGTGGGATAACTTCTTCATGCCAACTCCTATGAGATTTATTCAACTTCCTGGTGATTCTCCACCACTTTATGTATCCAAATCAAGCTTCTTACAAAGTGATTCATCCTGGTTTGATTGGAACGACGAAGAAGCTGTGCTATTCCCAAACTGGGAAACTGGAATCACCTGATTTGAAAGTGGGATAACTTCTTCATGCCACCTCCTATGAGATTTATTCAACTTCTATGAGATTTAAGGATGTTAAATGATTATCTGAGTTTAGAAAGGATTATAGAAGAGAATAAGAGATTAAGGGACAGATTAGAGACTAATGGAGAATCATAATGAAATGAGTATAAGAGAGAGATTGTTTAGAACTGTCTAATCTTATTATGAGATGAGGTTACAATATTTATAGAAGAGGATTAGGGTTTACAAGTCAAGAGAAAGCAGCACTAGTCATAAGCATGTGAAGTCAAGCCATAGGGGAGCGTCTCTTTTGAATTCACGGATGGTAAGGCTCACACGCTTGGCCTTTACAGCCTGTCCACGGCCTGGATGGATAAGGCTCGTCCCGCCCTTATCCCTAAACGGTCTGATCAGTCTTGAGACCTTCTATGTACTCTAGAGGCTTTTACTCACCCATCTCTTCTTCCTTCATGTTTCCTCAGATGTACGGCCAAGCCCCTGTCCGTACATAGGCCGTACTGTCCGTACTCTTTCCATCACTTGCTTAGCTCTTCCTCTCCTTTTCATAATGACTTCTCATCCAACTCTCCCCCCCCCCTCAAGCTTAGCTTTGTGAAAGCCTAAGCTTGGATGGCTATGAGATTTCCTCATTAAAAACCTCACCAAGGAAAACCCATTGGGACAAAACCTTGATGAGGGAAAAAGAGTAAAGACCTCACAGCCAAGAGGATCAGCTCCTTCTCTTCCCAAGATCAATGAGGCCCAACCTGATGTGAATGGACTCCATTGTCTTCTGTCTTGCAGCCTTGGTGAACACATCAGCCAACTGATCTTCACTCCTCGTGTAACATGGCAAGATGACTCCTAGAATGATCATTGCCTCACCTTGTGGCAATCAACTTCAATGTGCTTGGTTCTCTCATGAAACACCGAGTTGGATGCAATGTGAATGGCTGCTTGGTTATCACAATGCATTGTCATTGGCGTGGCTTGATCAATCTCCAAATGCTTCAAGATGCCTTTGATCCATACCAACTCGTTGGTAAGCTTCAGCATAGCTCTATACTCAGCTTCTGCACTTGAGCAAGAGACCACCTTCTGCTTCTTACTCTTCCATGTCACCAAGTTGCCTCCAATGAATGTGCAATAGCCTGTGGTTGATCTCCTGTCTGCTCTATCACCAGCCCAATCTGCATCACAGTATCCCACCACTTCAGTGCTTCCATTGCAACCCATCCATACTCCTTGATCAGGTGAGCCATTGAGATACATCAAGATCCTCTCCACCATGCGCCAATGATGCTCCTTAGGAACTTGCATGTGTTGACTCACCTGATTCACAGCAAAACAAATGTCAGGTCTAGTTATGGTAAGATAAATCAATTTGCCAACTAGTTTTCTATAGAGTTTAGGATCCTGATAAGGTTTGCTGTCTTCAATCTCCCCCTCTCGTGGGACTTTGTAGCCATCCTCCATAGGCATCCTTGCAGTCTTGCCTCCATAAGCACCTGCACCTTTCAAAAGATCAAGTGTATACTTCCTTTGGGACATGAATAAACCTTCCTTGGATCTACATATCTCAATTCCAAGAAAGTATTTCATTTCTCCCAAATCTTTAATCTCAAACATGGATTTAATGAACTCCTTGGTTGCTATGATACCTTCCTTATCACTTCCTGTGATAATGATATCATCAACATACACAAGAAGTGCAATCATACCTGAGGGAGTTGTGAGTGTGAAGAGAGTGTGGTCTAGTTCAGACTTCTTGAAGCCACGGCCATTCAGAGTAGTGCTCAGCTTGTTGTACCAAGCCTTGGTGATTGCTTCAGCCCATAGATAGCTTTCTTCAATCTTAACACATTCCCTTTCTTCACTAAGTGTTCCAGGCCTGGAGGTGGATGCATATATACTTCATCCTCAAGTTCACCTTGTAAGAATGCATTCTTCACATCCATTTGCCATAACCCCCATCCAAGATTCACAGCCAAGCTTAATACAATCCTTATTGTGTAGTTTAGCTACTGGTGCAAAGGTTTCTATGTAATCTTCTCCATAAGTTTGAGTGAAACCTCTTGCTACTAGCCTTGACTTCTTCCTCTCAACTTTCCATCAGCCTTATACTTGATTGTGAATATCCATTTACTACTCACAGCCTTCTTCCCTTTTGGTAACTCACTCTCATACCATGTATCATTCTTGATCATGGCTCCTGCCTCAGCTCCAACTGATTCCTTCCATTCTTTATCCATGATTGCTTCTTCATAGCTTCTTGGAATATAGTTCTCATCCAAGTTAACCATGAACGCACAATGTTCTTCAGGGTATTGAGCAAAGGAACACACAACTCGAGAAGGATCCTCCACAGCTTGGGCATTGTAGTACACTCGCGTGTTTACCCAAGAGGAAGGATCCTTTCTAATCCTTGTGCTTCTCCTCAATACAGGTTGTTCTTGCACTTGAACCTGCTCATCTTGTATATGCGGTTCTTGTGCTTCACTGTGATGTTCTTCATCTCCTTGGTCTTGCTCACCTTGATGATGAGAACCTGAGTTGAACTCTTCTCCTTCTTCACTCAAGCCGACTCCTTCTTGGCCATTTTCTTGAGTTTCAGGTTCACTTCCCCCCTCATGATCAAGGTGAGGTGTTTGAGCAGCTCTTCTTGGTTCATTTGAGCTCTCTTCTGGTTGTCTACTTCTTGTGGACTGATCCTGATTCATCTTGATACCAAGACCTTCCAAAATCACTCTTAAGACTCCAGCCTTATCTGATGTAAGATCCCTCAGGTCTTCTTGATTCTTCTCTTCATAGTATCCTCTTTCTTCAATGAACTTCACATCTCTAGATACAAGTACCCTTCTAGCTTCTGGATCATAACACTTATATCCTTTTTGAGTTGTTGAGTAGCCAATGAACATTGCCTTTCTGCTTCTTGCTTCTAGCTTGTTCCTCAACTCTCCTGGTACTAACACATAACACAAGCATCCAAACACTCTCATATATGTCAAAGATGGTTTGCGCTGGTTCAGTACCTCAAATGGTGCTTGATCCTTCAATACCCTTGTAGGTATTCGGTTGATTAGATAGCAAGCAGTGGATACAGCATCACTCCAGAATCTTTTAGGTACATTAGCTTGGAACATTAATGACCGAGCCACCTCCATCAAGTGCCTGTTCTTCCTCTCAGCTACACCATTCTGTTGTGGTGTGTAGGGGCAGCTTGTTTGATGAAGTATTCCATGATGATCTAGATGGCTTTTGAACGCATAGCTTGTGTATTCTCCTCCATTATCTGATCTCAAAATTTTAATCTTAGCATGATAATGGTTAGTCACATAAGCTTGAAAGTTCTTGAATGCATCTATCACCCTATCTTTTGATGGAATTAGTGTTAACCAGGTGTATTTAGATTTTTCATCAATGAATGTGACAAAGTACTTATGATTATCTCTAGAGAAACTAGGTGCAGTCCACACATCAGTATGAATCAAATCAAAGCAATTTTCATAAACAGTAGATGTTCTTGGAAACACATTCTTACAATGCTTGCCTAAAATGCAAGCTTCACACTTATCATTTTCAAAAACCACACCTGGTAACATTAAGTTTAAAGCCCTCTCATGGGGATGACCTAGTCTAGCATGCCACAATGCATTTTTATTCAAACTAGAAGCAGAAGTAAATGAGCAGTTATGATTGGAAACAGGATCAAGCTTCTCAAGCATATATAACTCTCCCTTTGTAACTCCTTTTCCAATCAATTGGCTGCTTTCAATATCCTGAAACTTCACATCATTAGGACTGAATATAACATTGCAATTCAAATCAGTAGTGCATTTCTTAACTGAAAGTAGATTTGATGTGAATTCAGGAATATAAAATGCTCTAGTAGTATTATCAAATAGCTTTAAGTTTCCTATTCCCTTAATAGGTATCTTATCTCCATTTGCAATCATCACACATCCATTAGTAGGTTCTATGTCTTTAATCAGGTTGGTGTCACTAATCATATGATGAGATGCACCTGAATCTATAATCAATGGTTTGGATGCATTGCTAGCATGATGGCAGATACATTTTGATCTATATGCATTCATCTTAGCATTTCTATCAATGCATGCTCAATTCCAGTCTTACTATCATTCCTAGCAATCTCAGCCTTACTGTGAGTCATTTCTATAGTCCTAGCAATCATAGAAGCACCAAATGAATACCCATGAATGTTACCATTATCCTTGAGCATTTTGATGAGTGCATCCATCTCGGACCTCCTGATGAAGTCTTGATCATTGCCTCGGGGGTGATGGCTCCAGTATAGGTCACCAAAGCTTTTCCATTTCCTTCACGGTTCTCCACTTCAGTTCCTCGGTTGATGGCCCTGCTGCTTTACATTGAGAGAAGATACATTGATTTAGGAAGAGTATTGGGGCAGAGAGTAACTTTGGGAATTTACCACAGTAACTTTAGTTTTACTGTGGTAACTAAGGTAAAGGCTTGGGAGTTACATTGGACCCTTATGGTAAAGGGGATCACGCCCAAGATGAGTCTGGATAAGGGAGGAGGTGTTTGGATAAGGTCTGGTCATAGCTGGAAAAGTAAAGCACTTTTACAGCCTGTCCAAGCATGTGAAGCAAAAGGAGCTCCAGCCTGTCCATTGACCTCACATGCTTATGGATTTCGAAATCCCTTTTGTATTAGCCTTATCTCTTCATATATATCTTGTATCTGAGACATTAATTAATAAATGGAGTTTTGAGTCTCTCTCTCTTGATTCTCTCACTAAAATCTCTTAATCTCTTTAATCTTTGAATCTAAGTATCTATGGTTGTTTGAATCATTCTCTAAACACAAAAGTGTTTATGGTATCAGAGCCAGGTTCCTTGAAAAGGAGAGAGTGATTTCGTTTTTCTAAATGTTCTTGAGTGTTCTTGAGAGTTCTTGAGATTTTTCAAGAGCTAGATCCTTTAAAAGTCAAGTTTGTGTCTGTTGGTGTTTCTTTTGGAGAGTCAGCTTCAAGGGAGTCCGTTTAGGTGTTTCACAAGGTCAGAAGAGGGGTCTAGCTAGTTGGTAAGCTTGGCGTGTGAGATTAGAAGCATTTGGGGGAAGATCTAGGCTAAAGGTTGTTGCTTTAGGCTAAAGAAAATGGAGCTGCTTCAATCTGGTACAACAAGGCGTGAAGAGAAGAAAGAGAGAGGGAATGAGTGGGGGTGGTTCTCACAGATGAAAACAACACTGAAAAGGTGTGGAGTTTGGAGAAACCATGAGAAGAAAGAGTCTTTGATGGGTAAAGCTGCTGAGAAAGATCAGACAGCAAGAGAAACAAATGGAGATTGCTTTAGTCTTGAAGAAAGTACACTGCTTGAGAAGATTGAAGATGTTTATGAGAACAAGATCAGTCTTAGGAGAGTGTATGAAGTCAAGAAGGTGATTAGTGAAGTTAAACCAGGAAGAGAAGGGTTCAATAATCATGTGAGGAAGCTACAACATTTGTGGGTTGAACTACAAGGGTTGAGATCCCATGTGGATGGGGATACTACACAAGAGCAAGCGACAGTCTTGAAGCTCTTGGCGAGCATGGAGTCATCATATGGGTGGCTGGTGGAGATGGTTCTAAGAGGGGAACAGCTTCCGGAAATGGAAGAGATCTGTGTGCTTATAAGAAGGGCGTATGAGATAATGAGAGATGATGAGAGGCTAACCATGAGTAGGAGTGAGAGCTCATGGAAGCCAACTGGGAGTAGGAGTGAGAGCTTCCAGAAGCTAACCATGAGTAGGAGTGAGAGCTCATGGAGGCTAACCGGGAGTAGGAGTGAGGGCTTCCGGAAGAAGAGGAGGTGCAGAATGCTATCCAAAGCTTCTATCAACATAGGAAAGGGTAGGAAGAGAGTTGTGGGAGAGTGTTCTTACTCAGCCTACATGGGGGAATCAGTAGAAGACAGTGGGGTGTTAAAAGAGCAGGAGAAAGGGAGTGGAGCTGATGATCGCATCACCAGGAAAGAATGGAGAGTGTTCATGGAACAAGTACAAGCCTTAGCAGCAAGCAGGAAGCATGCTATACAATCCGGAGCTTCTAAACCCATTGTGATTGATTCTGGAGCAAGCCATCATATGATCAGTGATAGGAGGCTTATAAGTGAGATCAAGGCTGCAACAGGGAGTGTTATGATAGCTAATGGTGCTATGATCCCAATAGAAGGAGTGGGAAAGCTA
Organism: Brassica napus; assembly: GCF_020379485.1. Taxonomy (NCBI): domain Eukaryota; kingdom Viridiplantae; phylum Streptophyta; class Magnoliopsida; order Brassicales; family Brassicaceae; genus Brassica; species Brassica napus. The sequence goes on from NW_026015166.1 coordinate 16,204, forward strand.
AAACTGTTTGAGAAGGACACAGCTGCCTTCTACATGCCTCAGTTCACTTCAAATCTATTATCTGTGAAGAAAGCTACCATTGATCTTGATTGTCAAGTAGTATTCAGACCTGATGAAGTTGAGTTTCAAGATTTGAAGACTGGGAGAGTTATTGGCAGAGGAGACAGCAAGAATCAGCTATACCATCTTCAAATGGCTAAGAATTCTAAACTCCTTGATTCTGTGTGCTTAAGTAGTGCTGTTGATAGGTGTGATAGTATGACTTGGCATGCTAGATTGGGACATCCTCATGCTCGTGCAATTGAATTGATCATGCCTAATATGTCATTTAATCACTTAGAGTGTGAGGCTTGCATATTAGGAAAGCATTGTAGGACTGTGTTTCCAAGTTCAGAAACTACTTATGAGCATTGCTTTGATCTAGTTCATTCAGATGTGTGGACGGCTCCTTGTTTGTCTAGAGATAGCCAGAAGTACTTTGTGACATTCATTGATGAGAAGTCTAAGTATACTTGGCTTACATTGCTTCCATCTAAAGATAGGGTGCTAGAAGCATTTATGAACTTCCAAGCATATGTATCTAATCAATACAATGCTACTGTGAAGGTACTGAGATCAGATAATGGAGGTGAATACATCAGCAATGCCTTCAAGAATCATCTAGCCAAGCATGGGATTGTGCATCAGACTAGCTGCCCTTATACACCACAGCAGAATGGTGTAGCTGAGAGGAAGAACAGGCACTTGATGGAGGTTGCTAGATCGATGATGTTTCATGCAAATGTCCCAAAACGTTTTGGAGTGATGCTGTGCAGACTGCTTGCTATCTCATCAACCGGGTTCCAACCAAGATATTGAAGAATCTGTCTCCATTTGAAGTGTTGAACAAGAGCAAACCTGTCATTGATCATCTACGTGTCTTTGGGTGTGTGTGCTATGTCATGGTTCCAGGAGAGCAGAGAAACAAGCTGGAGGCAAAGAGTACTAAGGCTATGTTCATTGGTTACTCTATCACTCAGAAGGGGTACAAGTGCTATGATCCTGAAGCAAGGAGAGTGATGGTATCTAGAGAAGTGAAGTTTGTTGAAACAAAAGGTTATTATGAAGAAAAGGAGTGGGAAAATCTGAAGGATTTGTCTCAAGCTCCATCTGATAAGGCAACAATACTGAGAGTGTTGTTAGAGAAGCTCGGGATAGGATTATCCCAGGATCAGGAAACCGGAAGGAGGGAGTCTCCCAATCAGAGTGGTGGAGCTGGAAGAACAACTCCTCTTGATCATGAGAGGGGGAATGGAACTGAATCTGGTGAGCAAGAGCAAAACCAAGAGGATTCAGGTCTTCATGATCAAGATACATCACAAGAAGTTGCGAACAATGAGGTTCAGTCTAGTGGAGAAGTGGATGAGGTTCAGTCTAGTGTAGAAGAACAAGTCAGACCGGCCAGTTCAGAAGAAGAGCAAGTGGAGCCGGTTAGTGTGCAAACTGAAGATCAGGTTCAAGCTTTGAGGAGGAGCACAAGGATAAAGAGGGATCCTTCCAACTGGGTAAACACGAGAGTGTACTACAATGCCCAGGCTGTGGAGCATCCTTCTCAAGCCGTGTGTTCCTTTGCTGAGTTTCCAGAGGAGCATTATGCCTTTATGATTAGTCTGGATGAGAGTTATGTACCAAGGACTTATGAAGAAGCTATGTTAGACAAGGAATGGAAAGAATCAGTGGGAGCTGAAGCAGGTGCTATGATCAAAAATGATACATGGTATGAGAGTGAGCTGCCTAAGGGAAAGAAAGCTGTATCTAGTAGATGGATCTTCACAATCAAGTATCTTGCAAATGGACAGATTGATAGGAAGAAGACCAGATTGGTTGCAAGAGGATTTACACAGACCTATGGAGAGGATTACATTGATACCTTTGCACCAGTAGCTAAGCTACATACAGTTCGGATTGTGTTGTCCATTGCAACAAACTTGGAGTGGGATTTGTGGCAGATGGATGTGAAGAATGCTTTCTTACAAGGTGAGCTAGAAGATGAGGTATACATGCTTCCTCCTCCTGGTCTTGAGCATCTAGTAAAGCCAGGGAATGTTTTGAGATTGAAGAAGGCAATATATGGGTTGAAACAATCACCTAGAGCTTGGTACAGGAAGCTGAGTACAACACTCAATGGGAGAGGCTTTAGGAAGTCTGAATTAGATCACACTCTCTTCACTTTGACAGGACCTTCAGGGATCATTGTGATTCTAGTGTATGTGGATGATTTGATTATCACAGGGAGTGATAAGGCAGGGATTCAAGCTACTAAGGAGTTTCTCAAATCTGTGTTTGACATCAAGGATTTGGGAGAGATGAAGTATTTTCTGGGCATTGAGATATGCAGATCAAAGGAGGGTTTGTTTATGTCTCAAAGGAAGTATACTATGGATATGTTGAAGGAGACTGATGTGCTTGGAGGAAAGATAGCTAAAACACCCCTTGAGGAGGGATATAAGGTTCTGCGTGAGGGGGAGGTTGAAGAGAAGCAGTTGTTTGAGGATCCTAAGCTATACAGGAAGATGGTTGGCAAGCTGATCTACTTGACCATCACACGGCCAGATATATGTTTTGCTGTAAACCAAGTGAGTCAGCATATGCAGGCGCCAAGGGTACATCACTGGAAGATGGTTGATAGGATACTGAGGTATTTGAGTGGCACGCCTGGTCAAGGAGTTTGGATGGGATGCAATGGCAGCACAGAAGTAGTGGGCTATTGTGATGCTGATTGGGCAGGAGATAGAGTGGACAGGAGATCAACTACTGGCTATTGTACATTCATTGGAGGGAACCTGGTTACTTGGAAGAGTAAGAAGCAGAAGGTCATCTCTTGTTCAAGTGCTGAGGCTGAATATAGGGCTATGTTGAAGTTGACAAACGAGTTGGTGTGGATCAAGGGTATCTTGAAGCATCTGGAGATTGAGCAGAGTACTCCTATGACAATGCACTGTGACAATCAAGCAGCTATCCATATTGCTTCTAACTCAGTCTTTCATGAGAGAACGAAGCACATAGAAGTGGATTGTCACAAGGTGAGGCAGATGATTATCTTAGGAGTGATTCTGCCATGTTATACAAGGAGTGAGGATCAACTGGCTGATGTGTTTACTAAGGCAGCGAGATTAAAGACAATGGAGTCCATACTTTCTAGGCTTGGGCTCATTGATCTTACTCCCAGGAGCTGATCCCCTTAACCATGGAGTCTCCACTCTTTTTCCCTCATCAAGGTTTTATCCCAATGGGTTTTCCTTGGTGAGGTTTTTAATGAGGGAGATCTTCATGGTTTCCAAGCTTGACTTGTTCTACATGGTCAAGCTTGAGGGGGAGTGTTGAGATAAGAGGATGGAGAGAAGATACATTGATAGAGGAAGAGTATTGGGGCAGAGAGTAACTTTGGGAATTTACCACAGTAACTTTAGTTTTACTGTGGTAACTAAGGTAAAGGCTTGGGAAGTTACATTGGACCCTTATGGTAAAGGGATCACGCCCAAGATGAGTCTGGATAAGGGAGGAGGTGTTTGGATAAGGTCTGGTCATAGCTGGAAAAGTAAAGCACTTTTACAGCCTGTCCAAGCATGTGAAGCAAAAGAGCTCCAGCCTGTCCATTGACCTCACATGCTTATGGATTTCGAAATCCCTTTTGTATTAGCCTTATCTCTTCATATATATCTTGTATCTGAGACATTAAATTAATAAATGGAGTTTTGAGTCTCTCTCTCTTGATTCTCTTACTAAAATCTCTTAATCTCTTTAATCTTTGAATCTAAGTATCTATGGTTGTTTGAATCATTCTCTAAACACAAAAGTGTTTATGTATCATAGCCAGGTTCCTTGAAAAGAGAGAGTGGTGAGCAAGAGCAAAAACCAAGAGGATTCAGGTCTTCATGATCAAGATACATCACAAGAAGTTGGCGAACAAGGAGGTTCAGTCTAGTGGAGAAGTGGATGAGGTTCAGTCTAGTGTAGAAGAACAGTCAGACCGGCCAGTTCAGAAGAAGAGCAAGTGGAGCCGGTTAGTGTGCAAACTGAAGATCAGGTTCAACTTTGAGGAGGAGCACAAGGATAAAGAGGGATCCTTCCAACTGGGTAACACGAGAGTGTACTACAATGCCCAGGCTGTGGAGCATCCTCTCAAGCCGTGTGTTCCTTTGCTGAGTTTCCAGAGGAGCATTATGCCTTTATGATTAGTCTGGATGAGAGTTATGTACCAAGGACTTATGAAGAAGCTATGTTAGACAAGGAATGAAAGAATCAGTGGGAGCTGAAGCAGGGTGCTATGATCAAAAATGATACATGGTATGAGAGTGAGCTGCCTAAGGGAAAGAAAGCTGTATCTAGTAGATGGATCTTCACACTCAAGTATCTTTCAAATGGACAGATTGATAGGAAAGAGACCAGATTGGTTTGCAAGAGGATTTACACAGACCTATGGAGAGGATTACATTGATACCTTTGCACCAGTAGCTAAGCTACATACAGTTCGGATTGTGTTGTCCATTGCAACAAACTTTTGTGTTTAGAGAATGATTCAAACAACCATAGATACTTAGATTCAAAGATTAAAGAGATTAAGAGATTTTAGTAAGAGAATCAAGAGAGAGAGACTCAAAACTCCATTAATTAATTTAATGTCTCAGATACAAGATATATATGAAGAGATAAGGCTAATACAAAAGGGATTTCGAAATCAATAAGCATGTGAGGTCAATGGACAGGCTGAGCTCCTTTTGCTTCACATGCTTGGACAGGCTGTAAAAGTGCTTCACTTTCCAGCTATGACCAGACCTTATCCAAACACCTCCTCCTTATCCAGACTCATCTTGGGCGTGATCCCCTTTACCTAAGGGTCCAATGTAACTTCCCAAGCCTTTACCTTAGTTACCACAGTAAAACTAAAGTTACTGTGGTAAATTCCCAAAGTTACTCTCTGCCCCAATACTCTTCCTAAATCAATGTATCTTCTCTCCATCCCTTATCTCAACACTCCCCCTCAAGCTTGACCATGTAGAGCACAAGTCAAGCTGGAAACCATGAAGATCCTCCCTCATTAAAAACCTCACCAAGGAAAACCCATGGGATAAAACCTTGATGAGGGAAAAAGAGTGAAGACTCCATGGTTAAGGGGATCAGCTCCTGGGAGTAAGATCAATGAGCCCAAGCCTAGAAAGTATGGACTCCATTGTCTTTAATCTCGCTGCCTTAGTAAACACATCAGCCAGTTGATCCTCACTCTTGTATAACATGGCAGAATCACTCCTAAGATAATCATCTGCCTCACCTTGTGACAATCCACTTCTATGTGCTTCGTTCTCTCATGAAAGACTGAGTTAGAAGCAATATGGATAGCTGCTTGATTGTCACAGTGCATTGTCATAGGAGTACTCTGCTCAATCTCCAGATGCTTCAAGATACCCTTGATCCACACCAACTCGTTTGTCAACTTCAACATAGCCCTATACTCAGCCTCAGCACTTGAACAAGAGATGACCTTCTGCTTCTTACTCTTCCAAGTAACCAGGTTCCCTCCAATGAATGTACAATAGCCAGTAGTTGATCTCCTGTCCACTCTATCTCCTGCCCAATCAGCATCACAATAGCCACTACTTCTGTGCTGCCATTGCATCCCATCCAAACTCCTTGACCAGACGTGCCACTCAAATACCTCAGTATCCTATCAACCATCTTCCAGTGATGTACCTTTGGCGCCTGCATATGCTGTCTTACTTGGTTTACAGCAAAACATATATCTGGCCGTGTGATGGTCAAGTAGATCAGCTTGCCAACCATCTTCCTGTATAGCTTAGGATCCTCAAACAACTGCTTCTCTTCAACCTCCCCCTCACGCAGAACCTTATATCCCTCCTCAAGGGGTGTTTTAGCTATCTTTCCTCCAAGCACATCAGTCTCCTTCAACATATCCATAGTATACTTCCTTTGAGACATAAACAAACCCTCCTTTGATCTGCATATCTCAATGCCCAGAAAATACTTCATCTCTCCCAAATCCTTGATGTCAAACACAGATTTGAGAAACTCCTTAGTAGCTTGAATCCCTGCCTTATCACTCCCTGTGATAATCAAATCATCCACATACACTAGAATCACAATGATCCCTGAAGGTCCTGTCAAAGTGAAGAGAGTGTGATCTAATTCAGACTTCCTAAAGCCTCTCCCATTGAGTGTTGTACTCAGCTTCCTGTACCAAGCTCTAGGTGATTGTTTCAACCCATATATTGCCTTCTTCAACCTCAAAACATTCCCTGGCTTTACTAGATGCTCAAGACCAGGAGGAGGAAGCATGTATACCTCATCTTCTAGCTCACCTTGTAAGAAAGCATTCTTCACATCCATCTGCCACAAATCCCACTCCAAGTTTGTTGCAATGGACAACACAATCCGAACTGTATGTAGCTTAGCTACTGGTGCAAAGGTATCAATGTAATCCTCTCCATAGGTCTGTGTAAATCCTCTTGCAACCAATGGTCTTCTTCCTATCAATCTGTCCATTTGCAAGATACTTGATTGTGAAGATCCATCTACTAGATACAACTTTCTTTCCCTTAGGCAGCTCACTCTCATACCATGTATCATTTTTGATCATAGCACCTGCTTCAGCTCCCACTGATTCTTTCCATTCCTTGTCTAACATAGCTTCTTCATAAGTCCTTGGTACATACTCTCATCCAGACTAATCATAAAGGCATAATGCTCCTCTGGAAACTCAGCAAAGGAACACACGGCTTGAGAAGGATGCTCCACAGCCTGGGCATTGTAGTACACTCTCGTGTTTACCCAGTTGGAAGGATCCCTCTTTATCCTGTGCTCCTCCTCAAAGCTTGAACCTGATCTTCAGTTGCACACTAACCGGCTCCACTTGCTCTTCTTCTGAACTGGCCGGTCTGACTTGTTCTTCTACACTAGACTGAACCTCATCCACTTCTCCACTAGACTGAACCTCATTGTTCGCAACTTCTTGTGATGTATCTTGATCATGAAGACCTGAATCCTCTTGGTTTTGCTCTTGCTCACCAGATTCAGTTCCATTCCCCCTCTCATGATCAAGAGGAGTTGTTCTTCCAGCTCCACCACTCTGATTGGGAGACTCCCTCCTTCCGGTTTCCTGATCCTGGGATAATCCTATCCCGAGCTTCTCTAACAACACTCTCAGTATTGTTGCCTTATCAGATGGAGCTTGAGACAAATCCTTCAGATTTTCCCACTCCTTTTCTTCATAATAACCTTTTGTTTCAACAAACTTCACTTCTCTAGATACCATCACTCTCCTTGCTTCAGGATCATAGCACTTGTACCCCTTCTGAGTGATAGAGTAACCAATGAACATAGCCTTAGTACTCTTTGCCTCCAGCTTGTTTCTCTGCTCTCCTGGAACCATGACATAGCACACACACCCAAAGACACGTAGATGATCAATGACAGGTTTGCTCTTGTTCAAACACTTCAAATGGAGACAGATTCTTCAATATCTTGGTTGGAACCCGGTTGATGAGATAGCAAGCAGTCTGAACAGCATCACTCCAAAAACGTTTTGGGACATTTGCATGAAACATCATCGATCTAGCAACCTCCATCAAGTGCCTGTTCTTCCTCTCAGCTACACCATTCTGCTGTGGTGTATAAGGGCAGCTAGTCTGATGCACAATCCCATGCTTGGCTAGATGATTCTTGAAGGCATTGCTGATGTATTCACCTCCATTATCTGATCTCAGTACCTTCACAGTAGCATTGTATTGATTAGATACATATGCTTGGAAGTTCATAAATGCTTCTAGCACCCTATCTTTAGATGGAAGCAATGTAAGCCAAGTATACTTAGACTTCTCATCAATGAATGTCACAAGTACTTCTGGCTATCTCTAGACAAACAAGGAGCTGTCCACACATCTGAATGAACTAGATCAAAGCAATGCTCATAAGTAGTTTCTGAACTTGGAAAAACAGTCCTACAATGCTTTCCTAATATGCAAGCCTCACACTCTAAGTGATTAAATGACATATTAGGCATGATCAATTCAATTGCACGAGCATGACGATGTCCCAATCTAGCATGCCAAGTCATACTATCACACCTATCAACAGCACTACTTAAGCACACAGAATCAAGGAGTTTAGAATTCTTAGCCATTGGAAGATGGTATAGCTGATTCTTGCTGTTCTCTGCCAATAACTCTCCCAGTCTTCAAATCTTGAAACTCAACTTCATCAGGTCTGAATACTACTTGACAATCAAGATCAATGGTAGCTTTCTTCACAGATAATAGATTTGAAGTGAACTGAGGCATGTAGAAGGCAGCTGTGTCCTTCTCAAACAGTTTTAGCTTTCCACTCCTTCTATTGGGATCATAGCACCATTAGCTATCATAACACTCCCTGTTGCAGCCTTGATCTCACTTATAAGCCTCCTCACTGATCATATGATGGCTTGCTCCAGAATCAATCACATGGGTTTAGAAGCTCCGGATTTTATAGCATGCTTCCTGCTTGCTGCTAAGGCTTGTACTTGTTCCATGAACACTCTCCATTCTTTCCTGGTGATGCGATCATCAGCTCAACTCCCTTTCTCCTGCTCTTTTAACACCCCATGTCTTCTACTGATTCCCCCATGTAGGCTGAGTTAAGAACACTCTCCCACAACTCTCTTCCTCCCTTTCCTATGTTGATAGAAGCTTTGGATAGCATTTTCGCACCTCCTCTTCTTCCGGAAGCCCTCACTCCTACTCCGGTTAGCCTCCATGAGCTCCTCACTCCTATCATGGTTAGCTTCTGGAAGCTCTCATCCTACTCCCAGTTGGCTTCATGGAGCTCTCATCTCTCTATT
>NW_026015167.1:0-41007 GCF_020379485.1 Brassica napus
TCTCGCCCAAGCACGGCTTCCACTGCGGAGTTCTGATGGGATCCGGTGCATTAGTGCTGGTATGATCGCACCCGTCAGTACATCACTCTCGTTTCTATTATATCCTTTTCTCGCCAATCCAAGTGTAACGGGCCGTGGGGCCCCAACATGATTTTCTTGCCGTTTGTTTCGAGTGAAAAAAAACAAAAAAGGCGTCGAGGTTAATGGTGTTAAGAAAGGCATCAAAAACACCCTGAGAATCCGTGTTTTCGATCTTTTTTACTGCCTTAACTCTCCGAAGCCATTTTGAGGTCAAAACGGCTGAAATTGAGCCCGAAAGATTACGCCGTCTATTCATCGCCCTTGGGTTTCTCGGGCTTCCGAAATGGTGCTATGGGCGACGTAGTTCCTCACGGTTCAAAAGTTATGAGGTTTTCAAGTTTCGACTCGTTTTAGGATGAAAAAAAAAAAAAAAAAAAAATAAAAAAAATAAAAAGTAGTTTGCACCACGAGGACTTCCCTGGAGGTCACCAATCCTAGTACTACCCAAGCACGCTTCACTGCAGAGTTCTGGTGGAATCCGGGGCATTAGTGCTGGTATGATCGCCACCCGTCAGTACATCACTCTCGTTTCTATATATCCTTTTCGCGGCCAATCCAAGTGCAAGGCCGTGGGGCCCACATGGTTTTCTGGCCATTTTGTTTCGAGCGAAAAAGTGCGTCGAGGTTAATGGTTGTTAAGAAAGCATCAAAAACACCCTGAGAATCCGCTTTCGATCTTTTTTACGTGCCATAATTTCTGCAGCCCGTTTGAGGGTCAAAACGGCTGATTTGAACCTGAAAAATTGCGCCGTCTATTCATCGCCATCGTGGATTCTGGGGCTTTCCGAAATGGTGCTATGCGACCCGTAGTTCTCACGGTTCAAAATATGAGTTTTCAAGTTTAGACTCGTTTTAGGCTGAAAAAAAAATATAAAAATAAAAAGGAGTGCAACAGGAGGACTTCCCGGGAGGTCACCAATCCTAGTACTACTCTCGTCCAAGCACGCTTCACTGCGGAGTTCTGATGGGATCCGGTGCATTAGTGTTGGTATGATCGCACCCGTCAGTACATCACTCTCGTTTCTATATATCCTTTTCTCGGCCAATCCAAGTGCAAGGCCGTGGGGCCCACATGATTTTCTGATCGTTTCTTTTCGAGCCAAAAAGTGCGTCGAGGTTAATGGTGTTAAGAAAGCATCAAAAACACCCTGAGAGTCCGCTTTAGATCTTTTTTACGTGCCATAACTTTCTGCAGCCCGTTTGAGGGTCAAAACGGCTGAATTTGAACCTGAAAAATTGCGCCGTCTATTCATCGCCCATTGTGTTTCGGGCTTTCCGAAATGGTGCTATGGGCGACGTAGTTCCTCACGGTTCAAAAGTTATGAGGTTTTCAAGTTTAGACTTGTTTTAGGCTGAAAAAAAAATAAAAAAATAAAAAGGAGTGCAACAGGAGGACTTCCCGGGAGGTCACCAATCCTAGTACTACTCTCGCCCAAGCACGCTTCACTGCAGAGTTCTGATGGGATCCGGTGCATTAGTGCTGGTATGATCGCACCCGTCAGTACATCACTCTCGTTTCTATATATCCTTTTCTCTGCCAATCCAAGTGTAAGGCCGTGGGGCCCACATGATTTTCTTGCCGTTTTGTTTCGAGTGAAAAAGTTCGTCGAGGTTAATGGTGTTAAGAAAGCATCAAAAACACCCTGAGAATCCGTTTTCGATCTTTTTTACGTGCCTTAACTCTCCGCAGCCCTTTTGAGGGTCAAAACGGCTGAAATTGAGCCCGAAAGATTACGCCGTCTATTCATCGCTCATTGTGGTTTCTGGGGCTTTCCGAAATGGTGCTATGGGCGACGTAGTTCCTCACGGTTCAAAAGTTATGAGGTTTTCAAGTTTCGACTCGTTTTAGGATGAAAAAAATAAAAAAAAAATTAAAAGTAGTGCAACACGAGGACTTCCCTGGAGGTCACCAATCCTAGTACTACTCTCGCCCAAGCACGCTTCACTGCAGAGTTCTGGTGGAATCCGGTGCATTAGTGCTGGTATGATCGCACCCGTCAGTACATCACTCTCGTTTCTATATATCCTTTTCGCGGCCAATCCAAGTGCAAGGCCGTGGGGCCCACATGATTTTCTGGCCATTTTGTTTCGAGCGAAAAAGTGCGTCGAGGTTAATGGTTGTTAAGAAAGCATCAAAAACACCCTGAGAATCCGCTTTCGATCTTTTTTACGTGCCATAATTTCTGCAGCCCGTTTGAGGGTCAAAACGGCTGAATTTGAACCTGAAAAATTGCGCCGTCTATTCATCGCCCATCGTGGATTCTGGGGCTTTCCGAAATGGTGCTATGGGCGACGTAGTTCCTCACGGTTCAAAAGTTATGAGGTTTTCAAGTTTAGACTCGTTTTAGGCTGAAAAAAATAAAAAATAAAAAGGAGTGCAACAGGAGGACTTCCCGAGAGGTCACCAATCCTAGTACTACTCTCGCCCAAGCACGCTTCACTGCGGAGTTCTGATGGGATCCGGTGCATTAGTGCTGGTATGATCGCACCCGTCAGTACATCACTCTCGTTTCTATATATCCTTTTCTCGGCCAATCCAAGTGCAAGGCCGTGGGGCCCACATGATTTTCTGATCGTTTCTTTTCGAGCCAAAAAGTGCGTCGAGGTTAATGGTGTTAAGAAAGCATCAAAAACACCCTGAGAGTCCGCTTTCGATCTTTTTTACGTGCCATAACTTTCTGCAGCGCGTTTGAGGGTCAAAACGGCTGAATTTGAACCTGAAAAATTGCGCCGTCTATTCATCGCCCATTGTGGTTTCTGGGGCTTTCCGAAATGGTGCTATGGGCGACGTAGTTCTCACGGTTCAAAAGTTATGAGGTTTTCAAGTTTAGACTTGTTTTAGGCTGAAAAAAAAAATAAAAAAATAAAAAGGAGTGCAACAGGAGGACTTCCCGGGAGGTCACCAATCCTAGTACTACTCTCGCCCAAGCACGCTTCACTGCGGAGTTCTGATGGGATCCGGTGCATTAGTGCTGGTATGATCGCACCCGTCAGTACATCACTCTCGTTTCTATATATCCTTTTCTCTGCCAATCCAAGTGTAAGGCCGTGGGGCCCACATGATTTTCTTGCCGTTTTGTTTCGAGTGAAAAAGTGCGTCGAGGTTAATGGTGTTAAGAAAGCATCAAAAACACCCTGAGAATCCGTTTTCGATCTTTTTTACGTGCCTTAACTCTCCGCAGCCCATTTTGAGGGTCAAAACGGCTGAAATTGAGCCCGAAAGATTACGCCGTCTATTCATCGCCCATTGTGGTTTCTCGGGCTTTCCGAAATGGTGCTATGGGCGACGTAGTTCCTCACGGTTCAAAAGTTATGAGGTTTTCAAGTTTCGACTCGTTTTAGGATGAAAAAAATAAAAAAAATAAAAAGTAGTGCAACACGAGGACTTCCCTGGAGGTCACCAATCCTAGTACTACCCAAGCACGCTTCACTGCAGAGTTCTGGTGGAATCCGGTGCATTAGTGCTGGTATGATCGCACCCGTCAGTACATCACTCTCGTTTCTATATATCCTTTTCGCGGCCAATCCAAGTGCAAGGCCGTGGGGCCCACATGGTTTTCTGGCCATTTTGTTTCGAGCGAAAAAGTGCGTCGAGGTTAATGGTTGTTAAGAAAGCATCAAAAACACCCTGAGAATCCGCTTTCGATCTTTTTTACGTGCCATAATTTCTGCAGCCCGTTGGTCAAAACGGCTGAATTTGAACCTGAAAAATTGCGCCGTCTATTCATCGCCCATTGTGGTTTCTGGGGCTTTCCGAAATGGTGCTATGGGCGACGTAGTTCCTCACGGTTCAAAAGTTATGAGGTTTTCAAGTTTCGACTCGTTTTAGGATGAAAAAAAAATAAAAGAATAAAAAGTAGTGCAACACGAGGACTTCCCGGGAAGTCACCAATCCTAGTACTACTCTCGCCCAAGCACGCCTCACTGCGGAGTTCTGACGGGATCCGGTGCATTAGTGCTGGTATGATCGCACCCGTCAGTACATCACTCTCGTTTCTATATATCATTTTCTCGGCCAATCCAAGTGCAAGGCCGTGGGGCCCACATGATTTTCTGATCGTTTCCTTTCGAGCCAAAAAGTGCGTCGAGGTTAATGGTGTTAAGAAAGCATCAAAAACACCCTGAGAGTCCGCTTTCGATCTTTTTTACGTGCCATAACTTTCTGCAGCCCGTTGAGGGTCAAAACGGCTGAATTTGAGCCCGAAACAATTACACTGTCTAATCATCGCCCATCGTGGATTCTGGGGCTTTCCGAAATGGTGCTATGGGCGACGTAGTTCCTCACGGTTCAAAAGTTATGAGGTTTTCAAGTTTAGACTCGTTTTAGGCTGAAAAAAAAATAAAAAAAATAAAAAGGAGTGCAACAGGAGGACTTCCCGGGAGGTCACCAATCCTAGTACTACTCTCGCCCAAGCACGCTTCACTGCGGAGTTCTGATGGGATCCGGTGCATTAGTGCTGGTATGATCGCACCCGTCAGTACATCACTCTCGTTTCTATATATCCTTTCTCTGCCAATCCAAGTGTAAGGCCGTGGGGCCCACATGATTTTCTTGCCGTTTTGTTTCGAGTGAAAAAGTGCGTCGAGGTTAATGGTGTTAAGAAAGCATCAAAAACACCCTGAGAATCCGTTTTCGATCTTTTTTACGTGCCTTAACTCTCCGCAGCCCGTTTGAGGGTCAAAACGGCTGAATTTGAACCTGAAAAATTGCGCCGTCTATTCATCGCCCATTGTGGTTTCTGGGGCTTTCCGAAATGGTGTTATGGGCGACGTAGTTCCTCACGGTTCAAAAGTTATGAGGTTTTCAAGTTTTGACTCGTTTTAGGATGAAAAAAAAATAAAAGAATAAAAAGTAGTGCAACACGAGGACTTCCCGGGAGGTCACCAATCCTAGTACTACTCTCGCCCAAGTACGCTTCACTGCGGAGTTCTGACGGGATCCGGTGCATTAGTGCTGGTATGATCGCACCCGTCAGTACATCACTCTCGTTTCTATATATCATTTTCTTGGCCAATCCAAGTGCAAGGCCGTGGGGCCCACATGATTTTATGATCGTTTCTTTTCGAGCCAAAAAGTGCGTCGAGGTTAATGGTGTTAAGAAAGCATCAAAAACACCCTGAGAGTCCACTTTCGATCTTTTTTACGTGCCACTACTTTCTGCAGCCCGTTTGAGGGTCAAAACGGCTGAATTTGAACCCGACAAATTACGCCGTCTAGTCACCGCCAATTGTGGATTCTGGGGCTTTCCGAAATGCTGCTATGGGCGACGTAGTTCCTCACGGTTCAAAAGTTATGAGGTTTTCAAGTTTAGACTCGTTTTAGGAAGAAAACAAAGTAAAAAAATAAAAAGGAGTGCAACACGAGGACTTCCCGGGAGGGAGGTCACCATCCTAGTACTACTCTCGCCCAAGCACGCTTCACTGCGGAGTTCTGGTGGGATCTGCTGCATTAGTGCTGGTATGATCGTACCCGTCCGTACATCACTCTCGTTTCTATATATCCTTTTCGCGGCCAATCCAAGTGCAAGGCCGTGGGGCCCACATGATTTTCTGGCCGTTTTGTTTCGAGCGAAAAAGTGCGTCGAGGTTAATGGTGTTAAGAAAGCATCAAAAACATCCTGAGAATGTGCTTTCGATCTTTTTTACGTGCCATAACTTTCTGCAGCCCGTTTGAGGGTCAAAACGGCTGAATTTGAGCCCGAAAAATTACACTGTCTAATCATCACCCATCGTGGATTGTGGGGCTTTCCGAAATGGTGCTATGGGCGACGTAGTTCCTCACGGTTCAAAAGTTATGAGGTTTTCAAGTTTAGACTCGTTTTAGGCTGAAAAAAAATAAAAAATAAAAAGGAGTGCAACAGGAGGACTTCCCGGGAGGTCACCAATCCTAGTACTACTCTCGCCCAAGCACGCTTCACTGCGGAGTTCTGATGGGATCCGGTGCATTAGTGCTGGTATGATCGCACCCGTCAGTACATCACTCTCGTTTCAATTATCCTTTTCTCGGCCAATCCAAGTGTAAGGCCGTAGGGCCCACATGATTTTCTTGCCGTTTTGTTTCGAGTAAAAAAGTGCGTCGAGGTTAATGGTGTTAAGAAAGCATCAAAAACACCCTGAGAATCCGTTTTCGATCTTTTTTACGTGCCTTAACTATCCGCAGCCCTTTTAAGGGTCAAAACGGCTGAATTTGAGCCCGAAAAATTGCGCCGTCTATTCATCGCCCATTGTGGTTTCTGGGGCTTTCCGAAATGGTGCTATGGGCGACGTAGTTCCTCACGGTTCAAAAGTTATGAGGTTTTCAAGTTTCGACTCGTTTTAGGATGAAAAAAAAATAAAAAAATAAAAAGTAGTGCAACACGAGGACCTCCCTGGAGGTCACCAATCCTAGTACTACTCTCGCCCAAGCACGCTTCACTGCGGAGTTATGGTGGAATCCGGTGCATTAGTGCTGGTATGATCGCACCCGTCAGTACATCACTCTCGTTTCTATATATCCTTTTCGCGGCCAATCCAAGTGCAAGGCCGTGGGGCCCACATGATTTTCTGGCCATTTTGTTTCGAGCGAAAAAGTGCGTCGAGGTTAATGGTGTTAAGAAAGCATCAAAAACACCCTGAGAATCCGCTTTCGATCTTTTTTACGTGCCATAACTTTCTGCAGCCCGTTTGAGGGTCAAAACGGCTGAATTTGAACCCGAAAAATTGCACCGTCTATTCATCACCCAATGTGGTTTCTGGGGCTTTCCGAAATGGTGCTATGGGCGACGTAGTTCTTCACGGTTCAAAAGTTATGAGGTTTTCAAGTTTCGACACGTTTTAGGATGAAAAAAAAAATAAAAGAATATAAAGTAGTGCAACACGAGGACTTCCCGGGAGGTCACCAATCCTAGTACTACTCTCGCCCAAGCACGCTTCACTGCAGAGTTCTGATGGGATCCGGTGCATTAGTGCTGGTATGATCGCACCCGTCAGTACATCACTCTCGTTTCTATATATTCTTTTCTCTGCCAATCCAAGTGCAAGGCCGTGGGGCCCATATGATTTTCTGGCCGTTTTGTTTCGAGCCAAAAAGTGCGTCGAGGTTAATGGTGTTAAGAAAGCATCAAAAAACACCCTGAGAGTCCGTTTTCGATCTTTTTTACGTGCCATAACTTTCTGCAGCCCGTTTGAGGGTCAAAACGGCTGAATTTGAACCCGACAAATTACACCGTCTAGTCACCGCCAATTGTTGATTCTGGGGCTTTCCGAAATGGTGCTATGGGCGACGTAGTTCCTCATGGTTCAAAAGTTATGAGGTTTTCAAGTTTAGACTCGTTTTAAGAAGAAAACAAAGTAAAAAAAATAAAAAGGAGTGCAACACGAGGACTTCCCGGGAGGTCACCATTCCTAGTACTACTCTCGCCCAAGCACGCTTCACTGCGGAGTTCTGGTGGGATCTGGTGCATTAGTGCTGGTATGATCGCACCCGTCAGTACATCACTCTCGTTTCTATATATCCTTTTCTCGGCCAATCCAAGTGTAAGGCCGTGGGGCCCACATGATTTTCTTGCCGTTTTGTTTCGAGTGAAAAAGTGCGTCGAGGTTAATGGTGTTAAGAAAGCATCAAAAACACCCTGAGAATCCGCTTTGATCTTTTTACGTGCCATAACTTTCTGCAGCCCGTTTGAGGGTCAAAACGGCTGAATTTGAACCCGAAAAATTGCGCCGTCTATTCATCGCCCATTGTGGTTTCTGGGGCTTTCCGAAATGGTGCTATGGGCGACGTAGTTCGTCACGGTTCAAAAGTTATGAGGTTTTCAAGTTTCGACTCGTTTTAGGCTGAAAAAAAAATAAAAAAATAAAAAGGAGTGCAACACGAGGACCTCCCTGGAGGTCACCAATCCTAGTACTACTCTCGCCCAAGCACGCTTCACTGCGGAGTTCTGGTGGAATCCGGTGCATTAGTGCTGGTATGATCGCACCCGTCAGTACATCACTCTCGTTTCTATATATCCTTTTCGCGGCCAATCCGAGTGCAAGGCCGTGGGGCCCACATGATTTTCTGGCCATTTTGTTTCGAGCGAAAAAGTGCGTCGAGGTTAATGGTGTTAAGAAAGCATCAAAAACACCCTGAGAATCCGCTTTTGATCTTTTATACGTGCCATAACTTTCTGCAGCCCGTTTGAGGGTCAAAACGGCTGAATTTGAACCCGAAAAATTGCGCCGTCTATTCATCGCCCATTGTGGTTTCTGGGGCTTTCCGAAATGGTGCTATGGGCGACGTAGTTCTCACGGTTCAAAAGTTATGAGGTTTTCAAGTTTCGACTCGTTTTAGGATGAAAAAAAAATAAAAGAATAAAAAGTAGTGCAACACGAGGACTTCCCGGGAGGTCACCAATCCTAGTACTACTCTCGCCCAAGCACGCTTCACTGCGGAGTTCTGATGGGATCCGGTGCATTAGTGCTGGTATGATCGCACCCGTCAGTACATCACTCTCGTTTCTATATATCCTTTTCGCGGCCAATCCAAGTGCAAGGCCGTGGGGCCCACATGATTTTCTGGCCATTTTGTTTCGAGCGAAAAAGTGCGTCGAGGTTAATGGTGTTAAGAAAGCATCAAAAACACCCTGAGAATCCGCTTTCGATCTTTTTTACGTGCCATAACTTTCTGCAGCCCGTTTGAGGGTCAAAACGGCTGAATTTGAGCCCGAAAAATTACACTGTCTAATCATCGCCCATCGTGGATTCTGGGGCTTTCCGAAATGGTGCTATGGGCGACGTAGTTCCTCACGGTTCAAAAGTTATGAGGTTTTCAAGTTTAGACTCGTTTTAGGATGAAAACAAAATAAATAAAATAAAAAGTAGTGCAACACGAAGACTTCCCGGGAGGTCACCAATCCTAGTACTACTCTCGCCCAAGCACGCTTCACTGCGGAGTTCTGATGGGATCCGGTGCATTAGTGCTGGTATGATCGCACCCGTCAGTACATCACTCTCGTTTCTATATATTCTTTTCTCTGCCAATCCAAGTGCAAGGCCGTGGGGCCCATATGATTTTCTGGCCGTTTTGTTTCGAGCCAAAAAGTGCGTCGAGGTTAATGGTGTTAAGAAAGCATCAAAAACACCCTGAGAGTCCGTTTTCGATCTTTTTTACGTGCCATAACTTTCTGCAGCCCGTTTGAGGGTCAAAACGGCTGAATTTGAACCCGACAAATTACACCGTCTAGTCACCGCCAATTGTTGATTCTGGGGCTTTCCGAAATGGTGCTATGGGCGACGTAGTTCCTCATGGTTCAAAAGTTATGAGGTTTTCAAGTTTAGACTCGTTTTAAGAAGAAAACAAAGTAAAAAAATAAAAAGGAGTGCAACACGAGGACTTCCCGGGAGGTCACCATTCCTAGTACTACTCTCGCCCAAGCACGCTTCACTGCGGAGTTCTGGTGGGATCTGGTGCATTAATGCTGGTATGATCGCACCCGTCAGTACATCACTCTCGTTTCTATATATCCTTTTCTCGGCCAATCCAAGTGTAAGGCCGTAGGGCCCACATGATTTTCTTGCCGTTTTGTTTCGAGTGAAAAAGTGCGTCGAGGTTAATGGTGTTAAGAAAGCATCAAAAACACCCTGAGAATCCGCTTTTGATCTTTTATACGTGCCATAACTTTCTGCAGCCCGTTTGAGGGTCAAAACGGCTGAATTTGAACCCGAAAAATTGCGCCGTCTATTCATCGCCCATTGTGGTTTCTGGGGCTTTCCGAAATGGTGCTATGGGCGACGTAGTTCGTCACGGTTCAAAAGTTATGAGGTTTTCAAGTTTCGACTCGTTTTAGGCTGAAAAAAAAAATAAAAAAATAAAAAGGAGTGCAACACGAGGACCTCCCTGGAGGTCACCAATCCTAGTACTACTCTCGCCCAAGCACGCTTCACTGCGGAGTTCTGGTGGAATCCGGTGCATTAGTGCTGGTATGATCGCACCCGTCAGTACATCACTCTCGTTTCTATATATCCTTTTCGCGGCCAATCCGAGTGCAAGGCCGTGGGGCCCACATGATTTTCTGGCCATTTTGTTTCGAGCGAAAAAGTGCGTCGAGGTTAATGGTTAAGAAAGCATCAAAAAACACCCTGAGAATCCGCTTTTTGATCTTTTATACGTGCCCAAACTTTCGCAGCCCGTTTGAGGGTCAAAACGGCTGAATTTGAACCCGAAAAATTGCGCCGTCTATTCATCGCCCATTGTGGTTTCTGGGGCTTTCCGAAATGGTGCTATGGGCGACGTAGTTCTTCATGGTTCAAAAGTTATGAGGTTTTCAAGTTTCGACTCGTTTTAGGATGAAAAAAAAATAAAAATAAAAAGTAGTGCAACACGAGGACTTCCCGGGAGGTCACCAATCCTAGTACTACTCTCGCCCAAGCACGCTTCACTGCGGAGTTCTGATGGGATCCGGTGCATTAGTGCTGGTATGATCGCACCCGTCAGTACATCACTCTCGTTTCTATATATCCTTTTCGCGGCCAATCCAAGTGCAAGGCCGTGGGGCCCACATGATTTTCTGGCCATTTTGTTTCGAGCGAAAAAGTGCGTCGAGGTTAATGGTGTTAAGAAAGCATCAAAAACATCCTGAGAATCCGCTTTCGATCTTTTTTACGTGCCATAACTTTCTGCAGCCCGTTTGAGGGTCAAAACGGCTGAATTTGAGCCCGAAAAATTACACTGTCTAATCATCGCCCATCGTGGATTCTTGGGCTTTCCGAAATGGTGCTATGGGCGACGTAGTTCCTCACGGTTCAAAAGTTATGAGGTTTTCAAGTTTAGACTCGTTTTAGGATGAAAACAAAATAAATAAAATAAAAAGTAGTGCAACACGAAGACTTCCCGGGAGGTCACCAATCCTAGTACTACTCTCGCCCAAGCACGCTTCACTGCGGAGTTCTGATGGGATCCGGTGCATTAGTGCTGGTATGATCGCACCCGTCAGTACATCACTCTCGTTTCTATATATCCATTTCTCGGCCAATCCAAGTGCAAGGCCGTGGGGCCCACATGATTTTCTGGCCGTTTCTTTTCGAGCCATAAAGTGCGTTGAGGTTAATGGTGTTAAGAAAGCATCAAAAACACCCTGAGAATCCTCTTTCGATCTTTTTTACATGCCATAACTTTCTGCAGCCCGTTTGAGGGTCAAAACGGCTAAATTTGAACCCGAAAAATTACACCGTCTAGTCACCCCCCATTGTGGATTCTGGGGCTTTCCGAAATGGTTCTATGGGCAACGTAGTTTCTCACGGTTCAAAAGTTATGAGGTTTTCAAGTTTAAACTCGTTTTAGGAAGAAAAAAAAGTAAAAAAAATAAAAAGGAGTGCAACACGAGGACTTCCCGGGAGGTCACCAATCCTAGTACTACTCTCGCCCAAGCACGCTTCACTGCGGAGTTCTGATGGGATCCGGTGCGTTAGTGCTGGTATGATCGCACCCGTCAGTACATCACTCTCGTTTCTATATATCCTTTTCGCGGCCAATCCAAGTGCAAGGCCGTGGGGCCCACATGATTTTCTGGCCGTTTTGTTTCGAGCGAAAAAGTGCGTCGAGATTAATGGTGTTAAGAAAGAATCAAAAACATCCTGAGAATCCGCTTTCGATCTTTTTTATGTGCCATAACTTTCTGCAGCCCGTTTGAAGGTCAAAACGGCTGAATTTGAGCCCGAAAAATTACACTGTCTAATCATCGCCCATCGTGGATTCTGGGGCTTTCCGAAATGGTGCTATGGGCGACGTAGTTACTCACGGTTCAAAAGTTATGAGGTTTTCAAGTTTGACTCGTTTTAGGCTGAAAAAAATAAAAAAATAAAAGAGTGCAACAGGAGGACTTCCCGGGAGGTCACCAATCCTAGTACTACTCTCGCCCAAGCACGCTTCACTGCGGAGTTCTGATGGGATCCGGTGCATTAGTGCTGGTATGATCGCACCCGTCAGTACATCACTCTCGTTTCTATATATCCTTTTCTCGGCCAATCCAAGTGTAAGGCCGTGGGGCCCACATGATTTTCTTGCCGTTTTGCTTCGAGTGAAAAAGTGCGTCGAGGTTAATGGTGTTAAGAAAGCATCAAAAACACCCTGAGAATCCGTTTTCGATCTTTTTTACGTGCCTTAAATCTTCGCAGCCCTTTTGAGAGTCAAAACGGCTGAATTTGAGCCCGAAAAATTGCGCCGTCTATTCACCGCCCATTGTGGTTTCTGGGGCTTTCCGAAATGGTGCTATGGGCGACGTAGTTCCTCACGGTTCAAAAGTTATGAGGTTTTCAAGTTTAGACTCGTTTTAGGACTGAAAACAAAAATAAATAAAAAAAAAGTAGTGCAACACGAAGACTTCCCGGGAGGTCACCAATCCTAGTACTACTCTCGCCAAGCACGCTTCACTGCGGAGTTCTGATGGGATCGGTGCATTAGTGCTGGTATGATCGCACCCGTCAGTACATCACTCTCGTTTCTATATATCCTTTCTCGGGCCAATCCAAGTGCAAGGCCGTGGGTGTTGAAAGAAGAAGGAATGACCAGAAGAAGAAGTGGTTCATGATCCAAGTTGATATTGTAGAGGAAGTAATCTGGATATTCAAAGATGAGACTGGTTCATACAGACTTGTGAACCAAGTTATGGTTAGAGTGGAGAAGGAAGAAGCATGGCTGTGTGTGATCCATTGATCTTATAAAATAAAGAAGACAAAGAGAAGAAGAGATACTTGAAAGATTCAGGTCTGGAAAACCTTGCTACACAAGGCAGTCCGTACAGTCTTGGCTTCCAAGTTACCTAGAGTGACTGGATGTAAGGCAGGTGAGGAACTCGTACAGCTTGATCTTCTGAAGCAGATTTGAAGTTAAAATGGAGCATCAGACCGTTGGAGAGAGCTGAGACAAGTGGGAATTAAATAGAGTAAAAGTCACATGTGCATAAGAGATGAACCTGCTGTCACTTTCACCCAACCAGACTGTGCCATCTCTCTCCCCTCACTCTCTACTCCCTCTGGTCGAGATTCACCTTGGCTGTACCTTCCTGGCTTCACCAGAAAACCCACAATATTATTTGTTTAGTAAAACCCTGTTTTAGTATTTGTTTAATATGTGTGCTTGTCTATTTAAGATAATGATGTATCTGATTGTAAACTAAGGAGAGTAAAACTCTTTCTTCACATACTCTGGTTACTACACTCTCAGATTTCTCTCTTATTCTCTTGTCTCTCACGACCTCCATTACTCCCTTATACTCTAGCATACTCAGAAACTCTCCCAAACACTTTATACTCTCTTCACTCTCTCATTACTTTCAATTGCTCATCAATCACTCTCTCTGGTTTCATACTGAACCAGAAGCTTATTCTCATCATATTCCTTTTATTTCATCTCAATTCTTTCATGGTATCAGAGCCACAAGCTCTTGAGAACCTATATTGCTTCCGCAATCATCCCTGTCCAAAAATCTCTCTTTAAAAATCTGTTCAAACCTGTTTGTTACATCCTTTTATCCTCTGGTCCAAAGGTTTTCCAGGAGAGGGAAACCTCACCAGAACTCAAGATAAAGGAGTATCTCAGTCTCTGGAACTCAAGAAAGTCTTAGCTCAGTTCAGCAAGCTTCATCAAAGTCCAGTCTTTCAAATCCTGTCCCTTTCAAACCAGTAGGAACAATCCTATTATCCACTGGTCCAAAATCTTCAAGATGATGAATATTCAAGCATGGGCGAGTTCAGTGAAGCTCAAACTCCAAACTACTCTCTCTGGGTCAGAATGATGAAGAAAAACCATAGAGGCAAAGGGTGTTTGGAGCATACTTCAGATGAAGCTCCATGGAAATCTGCAAGGTCTTTGCTCATGTTAATGAGAGACAACCAGAAGCTCAGTCTCTGTCCAACAAATCCTACTTCAAGTTGGAAAGAGAAGAAAGGTCAGAAGAGTCAGCACTGCAAGGAAGGACTCACTAAGGATAGGGGTGGATATTCAATCCACATCTGAAACAAATGTACTTTCAATAAGCCCCCATGGGCTGGAGAGTCAAGAAACCAGCTCAGGTTTCTTGAGAGTAAGCGGAATTTTCTACTCTAATAAAAGCACTGTGTGTGCTGGTCGTTTGTGTTGTCTTAGGGTGTTTAGAAACTAGCTTGTTGTTCTTGTCTAGTTTCTACACATGAAAAGACTGTCCAATTGTCATTTTGTCTAAGTATTTGTCTGCCTTAGAATTTTGTTAAGAGTCTTAGTGCTATTTTTAATCTCTGTCTCTGAAAAAAAAAAAAAAAATATGCCATTATATTATTCTAATCTTGTCTAGAAAATTGTCTGGTTTATTTGCTTCAAAATTGTCAAGAAAAAGTTTAGAAATTTCTTTTAAAATGTTGTTTAGACCTGGTGTTAGGTTGTGATGTTTCTATGTTACCTGAATGGTTAGTTATGATAATTAGGATTCAGTGTGTTGCTTGAATAGTTTCAAGAAAGTTTATGTCCATTGTGTTCTTTGTTAAGGTGTTTTTGGAGATCAGACTTGGTGAGAAACATGTTCTGATCTCTTTATTGTCTTTGATACCTGTCTTAGTTGTGGTGACAGGTTATTAAATGTTATGTGATGACCTTTACACATCAAGCACAAGCTCAAAGCTCACACCCTCTTGAAGACTGCTCAAACCGACTTTCTCAAATTTACTTCAATATGGAGTCAACAAAAGCCACGGTCCTCTCAGTCATTCTCAGGGTTCCTATCTGATCCCTGGTCGTGTATGGTGAAGTCAAATCAGCAAGAAGAAACATTGAGAAGCCATTTCATCTCATGTTCTTAAAAGCACTCAAATTCAGCCATGCTTCAAGGAAAGTTCACAGGCGGATGATGTCCAATAGAACCAAGAAGACCAGGAGGACAGGAGGGGATCCAAGGGTGAGCTTTACAAACAGGGCCAACACACAAGGAAAGGAGTTGGGTAATGAATCCAAAACTCAAATCCACCAAGCTCAGATGAGTAGTGTTATATGAAGGTTCAAGGAACCAGCCCAGGTTCCTTGGCTGTAAGTTAAACTCCTAAACCTGAACAATAGCTTGTGTAATGTGTCTGGTCGTTTTTGAGTGATGGTTTAGAGTCCAATGGATCATGATAAGTTGCTAGAAGTTGCATTTTGTCTTAATCTTATCATCTGTGGTTTTTTTGTTCCTAGAAGTGTCTGCCTAGGTTGTCATGCATCCATGATATATTGATATCGATTGGGAGTCCTTTAATTGTCATGTCTGCCTTGAGATTGTTAAGTATCTAGGAGTGTTCCTAGATGTGTGGTGTATTCATGCTGTTGTTGAAATTGATTAGGTTATTAGCCTAGTCTTCTTTAGCATCTGGATTGTCTTAAAAATGCATATTGGATTGTATTAAAGAGGCATACATATTGTTCCTGGTGCATTCATATTGTTTCTAAAGCTGTCATAGGAGGTGATAAGCTGTTTGCAATCTGTTTTTTTTTTAAGCAGTTGCGACCAGTCTTCATTTTATTACATGATCTGGTCCCATGCTGATGTTACTGATCCCTATCTGAGTTGTAATGGTGTGTAGGACACATGATGTGACTATTAGACCAGAAGCAGCAACAGGAAAAGAGATATACCCATGTTGATCAGAGCCTGCACAAGATGCATATTCCTGAACATGGAGAAAAGAGACCATGTTGTTCAGAGCCTACACTTGGTGTATATTACTGACCATGGAGAGACATCTTATGAGTGGAATCAGTTGGCTTAAGCGCAGGCGTAGGAGCTGTGTGTTCCTGGTTCAAGAGACTCACAAGGAAGGCCATCACCTAAGTCATGAGGAGACTGGTGGTCCAAAGACATTGGAGCTGAAGGCAAATGGTGATCCAGTTGGCTTAAGCGCAGATGTTGGTATTGTTGTGCTCCTGGAAGATGGTGAACTGGTTGGCTTAAGCGCAGATGTGGGTATTGTTGTGCTCCCAGTTCAAAACTCATTGAAGCTCACGTTCAAGCTTGTCACTATACTCAGTCAAGCTTGAGGAGGGGAATATCAGTGAGCTACCAAAAGATCCATGAAGCTTATTATATCCAGTGTCCCATTTCCTCATAGAAGACCAGCAAGAGGTTGGCAAATTAAAAGAGGACTTAAGTGATCAGTCTGAAGAAGCTGTCACTCCTCACTGTTCTTACCAGCCAGATGCAAGGATTATTCAATCAGGGACATTCTTGGCTAAGCAATCACATGATGGTGGCAAATTATGGAGTTGCAAAGTCCCCCTACATGTTGAAACTTCAAGAGAACAATGCAAAGGCTGGTTGAGAGAAGGAATGGCGTGGAGGATTCAAGTGCTCTGCACTCCTCATCAACATTCCAGAAACTAATGCAAGGGGAGTACCTAAAAACCATCCTTATTCTTATGTGAGAATAGGTTTCCCCTTGAGAATTGATACATGCATTCTTTGTATGATTGAATCAGGTACCTATTGAGCTCATGAACAAAGGCAAGCTTTGTCTCAACCCCTAATAGAGGCAAGAAGCCAGAAGAAAGGGGGAGACAAGCTCAGGTCATAAGAAGAAGCTCAAAGGTGATTTGATGGTGAAGGAATTGGCGCCAATCAAGTTGCAAGTAGTGGATTCACTCTTGCATTACTCAGTACCAACCGTGTGATTGAGCTCACCATTCTTATAAAAGGGAAGCACCTTAAACTCATCTCAATACATTCAAGATTGTCCTTATACTTAAACTATTATGAGTTTGATGTGATGAGTGCATTTCCTTAAGAACTGATGCACTTTTGAAATGATGTATCAGGTACCAAAATAAGCTTGAGCCTCACTGAAGATGATGATGATGATCCGGTCATGTCCTAGCCTTCCTAAGGTAGCTTGAAGCCAGTTGAGAGAGAGAGAGACCCTAAACCGGCCACAAAATGATCCAGCCGGCCACTTGTGCTCAAGGATAGCAAGTTATGGTGATTCATACTTGCTATACCTATTAGGCCACGATCCAGAGCCTAAGGACTCCACCATGATGAATCTGAAGTTCCTTAGGCTCATGGCCAATCCCTAAGCTTTGTAGAAACTCCACTCTTTTTCCCTTAGCAAGTTTTGTCCCAATGGGTTTTCTTGCTAAGGTTTTTAATGAGGGAGCTTCTTCAAGGTTCCAAGCTTGTCCAAGGATCTCCTATGGTCAAGCTTGAGGGGGAGTGTTGAAATGAAGAAGGGAATGACCAGAAGAAGAAGCTGGTTCATGATCCAAGTTTGATATTGTAGAGGAAGTAATCTGGATACTTCAAAGATGAGACTGGTTCATACAGACTTGTGAACCAAGTTATGGTTAGAGTGGAGAAGGAAGAAGCATGGCTGTGTGTGATCCATTGATCTTATAAATAAAGAAGACAAAGAGAAGAAGAGATACTTGAAAAGATTCAGGTCTGAAAACCTTGCTACACAAGGCAGTCCGTACAGTCTTGGCTTCCAAGTTACCTAGAGTGACTTGGATGGTAAGGCAGGTGAGGAACTCGTACAGCTTGATCTTCTGAAGCAGATTTGAAGTTAAAATGGAGCATCAGACCGTCGGAGAGAGCTGAGACAAGTTGGAAATTAAATAGAGTAAAAGTCACATGTGTAAGAGGATGAACCTGCTGTCACTTTCACCCAACCAGACTGTGCCCATCTCTCCCCTGTCACTCTCTACTCCCTCTGGTCGAGATTCACCTTGGCTGTACCTTCCTGGCTTCACCAGAAACCCTACAATATTATTTGTTTAGTAAAACCCTGTTTAGTATTTGTTTAATATGTGTGCTTGTCTATTTAAGATAATGATGTATCTGATTGTAAACTAAGGAGAGTAAAACTCTTTCTTCACATACTCTGGTTACTACACTCTCAGATTCTCTCTCTATTCTCTTGTCTCTCACGACCTCCATTACTCCCTTATACTCTAGCATACTCAGAAACTCTCCCAAACACTTTATACTCTCTTCACTCTCTCATTACTTTCAATTGCTCATCAATCACTCTCTCTGGTTTCATACTGAACCAGAAGCTTATTCTCATCATATTCCTTTTATTTCATCTCAATTCTTTCAGTGGGGCCCACATGATTTTCTGGCCGTTTCTTTCGAGCCATAAAGTGCGTCGAGGTTAATGGTGTTAAGAAAGCATCAAAAACACCCTGAGAATCCTCTTTCGATCTTTTTTACGTGCCAAACTTTCTGCAGCCCGTTTGAGGGTCAAAACGGCTGAATTTGAACCCGAAAAATTACGCCGTCTAGTCACCGCCCTTGTGGATTCTGGGGCTTTCCGAAATGGTGCTATGGGCAACGTAGTTTCTCACGGTTCAAAAGTTATGAGGTTTTCAAGTTTAAACTCGTTTTAGGAAGAAAAAAAAAGTAAAAAAAATAAAAAGGAGTGCAACACGAGGACTTCCCGGGAGGTCACCAATCCTAGTACTACTCTCGCCCAAGCACGCTTCACTGCGGAGTTCTGATGGGATCCGGTGCGTTAGTGCTGGTATGATCGCACCCGTCAGTACATCACTCTCGTTTCTATATATCCTTTTCGCGGCCAACCAAATGCAAGGCCGTGGGGCCCACATGATTTTCTGCCCGTTTTGTTTCGAGCGAAAAAGTGCGTCGAGGTTAATGGTGTTAAGAAAGCATCAAAAACACCCTGAGAATCTGCTTTCGATCTTTTTTACGTGCCATAACTTTCTGCAGCCCATTTGAGGGTCAAAACGGCTGAATTTGAGCCCGAAAAATTGCGCCGTCTATTCACCGCCCATTATGGATTCTGGGGCTTTCCGAAATGGTGCTATGGGCGACGTAGTTCCTCACGGTTCAAAAGTTATGAGGTTTTCAAGTTTAGACTCTATTTAGGCTGAAAAAAAAATAAAAAAATAAAAGGAGTGCAAAACACGAGGACTTCCCGGGAGGTCACCAATCCTAGTACTACTCTCGCCCAAGCACGCTTCACTGCGGAGTTCTGATGGGATCCGGTGCATTAGTGCTGGTATGATCGCACCCATCAGTACATCACTCTCGTTTCTATATATCCTTTTCTCGGCCAATCCAAGTGTAAGGCCGTGGGGCCTACGTGATTTTCTTGCCGTTTTGTTTCGAGTGAAAAAGTGCGTCGAGGTTAATGGTGTTAAGAAAGCATCAAAAACACCCTGAGAATCCGTTTTCAATCTTTTTTACGTCCCTTAACTTTCCACAGCCCGTTTGAGGGTCAAAACGGCTGAATTTGAGCCCGAAAAATTGTGCCGTCTATTCATCGCCCATTGTGGTTTCTAGGGCTTCTGAAATGGTTCTATGGGCGACATAGTTCCTCACGGTTCAAAAGTTATGAGGTTTTCAAGTTTAGACTCGTTTTAAGATGAAAAAAAAAAAAAAAAAATAAAAATTAGTGCAACACGAGGACTTCCGGGGAGGTCACCAATCCTAGTACTACTCTCGCCCAAGCACGCTTCACTGCGGAGTTCTGATGGGATCCGGTGAATTAGTGCTGGTATGATCGCACCCGTCAGTACATCACTCTCGTTTCTATATATACTTTTCTCGGCCAATCCAAGTGCAAGGCCGTGGGGCCCACATGATTTTCTGGCCGTTCTTTTCGAGCCATAAAGTGTGTCGAGGTTAATGGTGTTAAGAAAGCATCAAAAACACCCTGAGAATCCGCTTTCGATCTTTTTTACGTGCCATAACTTTCTACCGCCCGTTTGAGGGTCAAAACGGCTGCTGAATTTGAACCCGAAAAATTACGCCGTCTAGTCACCGCCCATCGTGGATTCTGGGGCTTTCCGAAATGGTGCTATGGGCGACGTAGTTCTTCACGGTTCAAAAGTTATGAGGTTTTCAAGTTTAGACTCGTTTTAGGAAGAAAAAAAAAGTAAAAAAATAAAAAGGAGTGCAACACGAGGACTTCCCGGGAGGTCACCAATCCTAGTACTACTCTCGCCCAAGCACGCTTCACTGCGGAGTTCTGATGGGATCCGGTGCATTAGTGCTGGTATGATCGCACCCGTCAGTAAGTACATCACTCTCGTTTCTATATATCCTTTTCGCGGCCAATCCAAGTGCAAGGCCGTGGGGCCCACATGATTTTCTGGCCGTTTTGTTTCGAGCGAAAAAGTGCGTCGAGGTTAATGGTGTTAAGAAAGCATCAAAAGCACCCTGAGAGTCCGCTTTCGATCTATTTTACGTGCCATAACTTTCTGCAGCCCGTTTGAGGGTGAAAACGGCTGAATTTGAGCCCAAAAAATTACGCCGTCTAATCACCGCCCGTTATGGATTCTGGGGCTTTCCGAAATGGTGCTATGGGCGACGTAGTTCCTCACGGTTCAAAAGTTATGAGGTTTTCAAGTTTGGACTCGTTTTAGGCTGAAAAAAAAATAAAAAAATAAAATGGAGTGCAACACGAGGACTTCCCGGGAGGTCACCAATCCTAGTACTACTCTCGCCCAAGCACGCTTCACTGCGGAGTTCTGATGGTATCCGGTGCATTAGTGCTGGTATGATCGCACCCGTCAGTACATCACTCTCGTTTCTATATATCCTTTTCGCGGCCAATCCAAGTGCAAGGCCGTGAGGCCCACATGATTTTTGGCCGTTTTGTTTCGAGCGAGCGAAAAAGTGCGTCGAGGTTAATGGTGTTAAGAAAGCATCAAAACACCCTGAGAATCCGCTTTCGATCTTTTTTATTCCATAACTTTCTGCAGCCCGTTTGAGGGTCAAAACGGCTGAATTTGAGCCCGAAAATTTACGCCGTCTAATCACCGCCCATCGTGGATTCTGGGGCTTTCCGAAATGGTGCTATGGGCGACGTAGTTCCTCACGGTTCAAAAGTTATGAGGGTTTCAAGTTTGGACTCGTTTTAGGCTGAAAAAAAAAAAAAAAAAAAATAAAAAAGGAGTGCAACACGAGGACTTCCCGGGAGGTCACCAATCCTAGTACTACTCTCGCCCAAGCACGCTTCACTGGGGAGTTCTGATGGATCGGTGCATTAGTGCTGGTATGATCGCACCCGTCAGCACATCACTCTCGTTTCTATTGTGAGTTTTAATGATTTATGAGATGGTTATGTGTATAGATTAAGGAGATTAAGTTAGAACCATAAGAATAAGAAAGAGAGAGATTGTTGCAAAGTGAGAGAGTAAGAAGGAGGAATCTCTTATTCCCTTACTTGATTAATTTCTCAGACATGTTACATAAATAGATACAACAGTTTCTAATGAGACAATAGGAATTAATAAACAAATGGAGACAGCATGGGATCAAGTCACTCTCAACTGAGCCATGAAAGTGACATCTCCTCTTTCTCTACATCCTTAGCTTAACATGTGACTTTGGCTTGTCTTGAGCTCCAACAGATCCATCCACTTGCTCCCACTTGTTTAAACTATTCCATACCTTATGGAGACTGATGGTGAGACATTTAAAAACGCCCACACCCTTGCTTGCCTTCCAAGACACACTTGTTTCGGATTAGGGCAAACTGTATGGCTTGATTCAAATTGCTGTTTCCCTCTTGTTTCCATAGTTCTGATTCATGCCTTTACTCTTGATCTTTATTGCTTCATCTCAACACTCCCCCTCAAGCTTGACAATAGGAATTGGCCAAGCTTGGAAACCATGAAGCATTCCCTCATTAAAACTTTAGCTTGGAAAAACCTCATGGGATAAAAACCAAGCCAAGGAAAAAGAGTAGAACACTTCATGGCTAAGAGGATCAGTGTGATGAAAGATCTACGAGTCCTAACTTGGAATGTATGAACTCGCAAACCTTGGTGCTTGCAGCCTTGGTGAAGATGTCAGCTAGTTGATCCTCACTTCTTGTGTAACAAGGTAAGATGATCCTTTGTTCCACTGCTTGCCTAACTTTATGACAGTCCACCTCAATGTGTTTAGTCCTCTCATGGAACACACTGTTGGAAGCTATGTGTATTGCAGCTTGATTATCACAATGCATGGTGATTGGAGTTGATGTCTCTATACCCAAGTCTTGAAGTAGGTTTCTGATCCAGATCAACTCACTAGTGAGCTTCCTCATTGCCCTATATTCAGCTTCAGCAGTTGAGCATGACACTATCTTCTGTTTCTTGCTCTTCCAAGTGACAAGATTGCCTCCAATAAATGTAAAATAGCCTGTGGTGGATCTCCTATCCACTCTGTCTCCTGCCCAATCAGCATCACAATACCCAACTATCTCTGTACTTTTGTTGCATCCCATCCACACTCCTTGCCCTGGCGCCTCTCTTAGGTATCTTAGGATCCTTTCAACCATGTTCCAATGGTGTATCTTGGGAGCTTGCATATGCTGGCTTACTTAGTTAACTGCAAAGCATACATCAGGCCTGGTGATGGTGAGGTATATCAGCTTTCCCACCATTCTCCTATAGTGTTTAACATCAGCATAGGGCTTGTCTTCAATCTCCCCCTCACGCAGCACCTTATACCCATCTTCTAGTGGAGTCTTGGCTGCTCTTCCTCCTAGATCACCTGCCTCATTCAGAAGATCAAGTGTGTACTTCCTTTGGGATAAGAATAGCCCATCCTTGGATCGGCACATCTCAATCCCTAGAAAGTACTTTAACTCTCCCAAGTCTTTGATATCAAAAGATAATTTAACGAAAGCTTTAGTTAGGAGTATACCTCTTTGTCACTCCCGGTGATGATGATATCATCAACATATACTAAGATCACAAACAATCCCTTGCTTGCTGGTGAGTGTAAAGAGAGTATGATCTGCCTCAGATTTCACAAAGCCCCTTCCATTGAGTGTGGTGCTGAGCTTGTGGTACCATGCCCTAGGTGATTGTTTTAGTCCGTAGATAGCCTTCTTGAGTCTAAGAACATTTCCAGGCTTTACTAGGTGTTCTAGGCCAGGAGGTGGCCTCATATAGACTTCATCTTCTAGTTCTCCTTGTAGGAAAGCATTCTTCACATCCATTTGCCATAGATCCCACTCTAAGTTGACAGCCAAAGATAGGATTATCCTTATGGTGTGAAGTTTAGCAACTGGTGCAAAGGTATCTAGGTAATCCTCTCCATATGTTTGAGTGAAGCCCCTTGCTACTAGTCTTGTCTTGCGCCTTTCTACTGTCCCATCAGCATTGTACTTGATGGTGAAGATCCAGCGGCTTGTTACAGCTCTCTTGCCTTTAGGTAGTTCAGCTTCATACCATGTATCATTGATGATCATGGCATTAGTCTCACTGCCCACTGATTCTTTCCATTCGTCATGCTCCATAGCTTCCTCATAAGACCTTGGAATGTATTCCTGATCCAACTCTCCAATAAACACCACATGTTCTTGGGGATAATGAGCTAGAGAGCACACTCCTTGTATAGGATGGGCCACAGCTTGAGCATTGAAGTAGACCCTGTTGTTCTTCCAGTTTAGATCAACCGGCTTTCTGATCCTAGAACTTCTTCTTAGAACCGGCTGCTGTGAACTACTTTCCTCAGTTCCTATTTGATCACTATTAGGCTGAGGCTGGCTTGCAATCACTACTGGATCCTCTTGAGTAGTGTGATGATCCTGCTCCTCTTCTGTATGATGCTCAGCTTGATCATGACTTGCTGAATCCTCCTGATTATGTTCAGCTTGATTGTCCCCCTCAGGATCAAGGTGAGGAATCTCAATCACATCAGTATCAACTTCAGTAGATGGAGTGGACTGGTGGGGACTCGCCTCAGGTGTACTGGCGCTTTCTCTTGGTGTATACTGATCCCAAGTCTTTCCATTACTCTCCTTAGATTGTTGGCTCTATCCGAGGCTGATTGGGACAGATTCTCTAACTCTTCCCAACTCTTTCCATCATAGTAGCCTCTGGATTCCACAATTTCACATCTCTTGAGACTAAGACCCTCCTGGTCTCTGGTACATAACACTTATAGCCTTTCTGGTGAGGAGAGTACCCAATAATATTGCCTTTGTGCTCTTGGCTGACAGCTTATCTCTTTGTTCTCCTGGTATCAAAACAAAGCAAAGACACCCAAACACACGCATATGTTCTATAGATGATTTGTTTTTGTTAAGTACCTCATAAGGGGATTGATCTTGAAGGACTTTTGTGGGATCCTATTGATTAGATAGCAAGCTGTTAAAACTGCATCTCCCCAAAATCGCTTGGGCACACTTGTGTGAAACATCATGCTCCTTGCCACCTCCATGAGATGTCTATTCTTTCTCTCAGCTACACCATTTGTTGTGGAGTATATGGACAGCTAGTTGGTGGATCATCCCATGTTTGGCTAAGTGTTGTTTGAAAGCATTGCTTGTGTATTCTCCTCCATTATCTGATCTCAAAATCTTAATCTTGGCATTAAAGTGGTTAGATACATGGGTTTGAAAATTTATGAAAGCTTCTAAGACCCTATCTTTAGATTGTAATAATGTGATCCATGTATACTTTGATTTCTCATCTATAAAGGTCACAAAATACTTATGATGTTCTCTAGATATGCATGGAGCAGTCCATACATCAGAGTGGATTAAGTCAAAGCAATGTTCATAAATAGTACTTGATCTAGAGAACACACTCTTGCAATGTTTGCCTAGAATACAAGCCTCACAATCACTTTTAAAGGAAATACTTGGAATCATGATGTTCAAAGCACGAGAATGGGGATGTCCTAATCTAGCATGCCATAATACATCTTTAGGTAAAGTAGAAATAGAATTTAGAGCATAAGATAAATCAGCTGATAGCTTAGTGTCTTCAAGTAAGTACAAGTCTCCCTTGGTTACACCTTTGCCAAGCAACCTACTAGTTTCAATATCCTGAAAGTAGACATCATTAGGAGTGAAAGTAACACTACAATTCAAGTCATTAGTAGCTCTTTTAATTGATAACAAGTTTGAGGTAAAACTAGGCATATAGAAAGCTTTAGAATCTTTATCAAATAGCCTAAGATCACCTACACCTTTGATTGGTACTTTCTCTCCATTAGCTATCATAACATTTCCTAGGGCAGGAACAATGTTTTTAATTAAGCTAAGATCACTAATCATGTGGTGACTTGCCCCTGAATCTATAACTAAAGATTTTGTAATTTTAGGTTCAGTTAAAGCATTCAGCAAGATACCACAAGTGGAGGCATGTAAAGAGGTACCAAGTGTGTTACCAGAGTTATCCTTGAGGAGTTTGATGAGAGCCTCAATGTCAGAACGTCTGATGACTTCATCTTGATTGTTCCTCAAGGTAAGGTTGGCCACTGGAAGCTAGAGCCTTGCCTTCACCACCTGCTGGAGCAGAGCGCATGGTAGCTGGAGTAGATGGCTCTCCCATGTCACCAGAGAAGTTGGCTCTTGCATCATTGTAGTTGGTTCTGAACTTTTGTGGCTTGAGGTGAGGATGGAGGATCCAGCACTTGTCCTTTCCATGGCCTTTCTTCTTGCAATGATCACAGATCCACACCTTCTTGTCTTCAGTCTTGTAGGTGCCTTTATTTGCAAGTCCTTCAGCTTGGTTTGCTAGTACCAAGTCTTGCTTGCCTCCAAAGAGCCCCACTGATCCTTGTTCTTCTGAATCCTAGCACAAACTTCTTCAAGGGATGGGAGTTCCTTGTCTCTTAAGATATGCTTGATTAGATCATTGTATCCAGGGTTGAGATAGAGAGAAGTAGTGAAAACACCTTGTCTTGTTCTCTCCTTTCATTCAACACATCTGGATCAATAGTTGCTGGCCTTAACATCTCTAGCTCAGCCCACAGAGATCTGAACTTCCCAAAATGTTTATCAAAGTCATTGTCCTCTTGACTGAGAGTATTGATAGCCCTCTTGACTTCAAACACCCTACTGATGTTGACTGGTTTCCATACACCTTCTGAGTGTATCCATAGGTCTTTTGAAGTTTCACAGTAGCCATAAGCTTCCTGGAGTGAAGCATCAAGGCTGGACTGAAGAATAGACAGTACCATGAGATCCTCTTGATTCTTTTCTTGTCGCCAGCCTCACTAACCACCACTTCTCTACCATCCTCTTAGGATTGTTTTCTTTGGGTTCTTGCCTTCTTCAACTATATCCCAGAAGCCTCTGCCTCCAAGAGCTGTCTAGCAAGCCTTGCCCACAACAGATAGTTAGCTCCCTTAAGAGTAACCGGAATCACAACCATTTTTGAATTTCTCCAGAATCCATCAAGAACAATCAAGAACAGTTCAAGAATGATGAGAGAAAATAAAAGGATTTGTGAAAAAGAAATAATCAGAGTGAAAGATTGCGGAAGTAATAGGTTTCAAGAGCTTAAATGCTCTGATACCATGTGAGTTTTAATGATTTATGAGATGGTATGTGTATAGATTAAGGAGATTAAGTTGAACCTAAGAATAAGAAAGAGAGAGATTGTTGCAAAGTGAGAGAGTAGAAGGAGGAATCTCTTATTCCCTTACTTGATTAATTTCTCAGACATGTTACATAATAGATACAACAGTTTCTAATGAGACAATAGAATTAATAAACAAATGGGACAGCATGGATCAAGTCACTCTCAACTGAGCCATGAAAGTGACATCTCCTCTTTCTCTTACATCCTTAGCTTAAAACTGTGACTTTGGCTGTCTTTGAGCTCCAACAGATCCATCCACTTGCTCCACTTGTTTAAACTATTCCATACTTATGGAGACTGATGGTGAGACATTTAAAAACGCCCACACCCTGCTTGCCTTCCAAGACACACTTGTTCGGATTAGGGCCAACTGTATGGCTTGATTCAATTGCTGTTTCCCTTTGTTCCATAGTTCTGATTCATGCCTTTACTCTTGATCTTTATTGCTTCATCTCAACATCTATATATCATTTTTGCGGCCAATCCAAGTGCAAGGCCGTGGGGCCCACATGATTTTCTGGCCGTATTGTTTCGAGCGAAAAAGTGCGTCGAGGTTAATGGTGTTAAGAAAGCATCAAAAACACCCTGAGAATCCGCTTTCGATCTTTTTTACGTGCCATAACTTTCTGCTGCCCGTTTGAGGGTCAAAACGGCTGAATTTGAGCCCGAAAAATTACGCCGTCTAATCACCACCCATTGCGGATTCTGGGGCTTTCCGAAATGGTGCTATGGGGACGTAGTTCCTCACGGTTCAAAAGTTATGAGGTTTTCAAGTTTGGACTCGTTTTAGGCTGAAAAAAGTAAAAAAATAAAAAGGAGTGCAACACGAGGACTTCCCGGGAGGTCACCAATACTAGTACTACTCTCGCCCAAACACGCTTCACTGCGGAGTTCTGATGGGATCC
This sequence comes from Brassica napus, assembly GCF_020379485.1. Lineage (NCBI taxonomy): Eukaryota > Viridiplantae > Streptophyta > Magnoliopsida > Brassicales > Brassicaceae > Brassica > Brassica napus. Next base: position 27,277 of record NW_026015167.1, read on the forward strand.
GGTGCATTAGTGCTGGTATGATCGCACCCGTCAGTACATCACTCTCGTTTCTATATATCCTTTTCTCGGCCAATCCAAGTGCAAGGCCGTGGGGCCCACATGATTTTCTGATCGTTTCTTTTCGAGCCAAAAAGTGCGTCGAGGTTAATGGTGTTAAGAAAGCATCAAAAACACCCTGAGAGTCCGCTTTCGATCTTTTTTACGTGCCACTACTTTCTGCAGCCCGTTTGAGGGTCAAAACGCTGAATTTGAACCCGAAAATTACGCCGTCTAGTCACCGCCAATTGTGGATTCTGGGGCTTTCCGAAATGGTGCTATGGGCGACGTAGTTCCTCACGGTTCAAAAGTTATGAGGTTTTCAAGTTTTTAGACTCGTTTTAGGAAGAAAACAAAGTAAAAAAATAAAAAGGAGTGCAACACGAGGACTTCCCGGGAGGTCACCATTCCTAGTACTACTCTCGCCCAAGCACGCTTCACTGCGGAGTTCTGGTGGGATCTGGTGCATTAGTGCTGGTATGATCGCACCCGTCAGTACATCACTCTCGTTTCTATATATCCTTTTCGCGGCCAATCCAAGTGCAAGGCCGTGGGGCCCACATGATTTTCTGCCGTTTGTTTCGAGCGAAAAAGTGCGTCGAGGTTAATGTTGTGTTAAGAAAGCATCAAAAACACCCTGAGAGTCCGCTTTCGATCTTTTTTACGTGCCTTAACTTTCCGCAGCCCGTTTGAGGGTCAAAACGGCTTAATTTGAGCCCAAAAAATTACGCCGTCTAGTCATCGCCCATCGTGGATTCTGGGGCTTTCCGAAATGGTGCTATGGGCGACGTAGTTCCTCACGGTTCAAAAGTTATGAGGTTTTCAAGTTTAGACTCGTTTTAGGCTGAAAAAAAAATAAAAAAATAAAAAGGAGTGCAACAGGAGGACTTCCCGGGAGGTCACCAATCCTAGTACTACTCTCGCCCAAGCACGCTTCACTGCGGAGTTCTGATGGGATCCGGTGCATTAGTGCTGGTATGATCGCACCCGTCAGTACATCACTCTCGTTTCTATATATCCTTTTCTCGGCCAATCCAAGTGCAAGGCCGTGGGGCCCACATGATTTCTGGCCGTTTTGTTTCGAGGGAAAAAGTGCGTCGAGGTTAATTGGGGTAAAAAAGCATCAAAAACACCCTGAGAATCCGCTTTCGATCTTTTTTATGTCCCATAACTTTTGCAGCCCGTTTGAGGGTCAAGGTCAAACGGCCTTAATTTGAGCCAAAAAATTACGCCGTCAATACATCGCCCATCGTGGATTCTGGGGCTTTCCGAAATGGTGCTATGGGCGACGTAGTTCCTCACGGTTCAAAAGTTATGAGGTTTTCAAGTTTGGACTCATTTTAGGCTGAAAAAAAAATAAAAAAATAAAATGGAGTGCAACACGAGGACTTCCCGGGAGGTCACCAATCCTAGTACTACTCTCGCCCAAGAACGCTTCACTGCGGAGTTCTGATGGTATCCGGTGCATTAGTGCTGGTATGATCGCACCCGTCAGTACATCACTCTCGTTTCTATATATCCTTTTCGCGGCCAATCCAAGTGCAAGGCCGTGGGGCCCACATGATTTTCTGGCCGTTTTGTTTCGAGCGAAAAATTGCGTCGAGGTTAATGGTGTTAAGAAAGCATCAAAACACCCTGAGAATCCGCTTTCGATCTTTTTTATGTTCCATAACTTTCTGCAGCCCGTTTGAGGGTCAAAACGGCTGAATTTGAGCCCGAAAATTTACGCCGTCTAATCACCACCCATCGTGGATTCTGGGCTTTCCGAAAGTGCTATGGGCGACGTAGTTCCTCACGGTTCAAAAGTTATGAGGGTTTCAAGTTTGGACTCGTTTTGGCTGAAAAAAAAAAAAAAAAAATAAAAGGAGTGCAACACGAGGACTTCCCGGGAGGTCACCAATCCTAGTACTACTCTCGCCCAAGCACGCTTCACTGCGGGAGTTCTGATGGGATCCGGTGCATTAGTGCTGGTATGATCGCACCCGTCAGTACATCACTCTCGTTTCTATATATCATTTTTCGGCCAATCCAAGTGCAAGGCCGGGGCCCACATGATTTTCTGGCCGTTTTGTTTCGAGCGAAAAAGTGCGTCGAGTTAATGGTGTTAAGAAAGCATCAAAACACCCTGAGAATCCGCTTTCGATCTTTTTTATGTCCATAACTTTCTGCAGCCCGTTTGAGGGTCAAAACGGCTTAATTTGAGCCCAAAAAATTACGCCGTCTATCACCGCCCATCGTGGATTCTGGGGCTTTCCGAAATGGTGCTATGGGCGACGTAGTTCCTCACGGTTCAAAAGTTATGAGGTTTCAAGTTTGACTCGTTTTAGGCTGAAAAAAAAATAAAAAAATAAAAAGGAGTGCAACACGAGGACTTCCCGGGAGGTCACCCATCCTAGTACTACTCTCGCCCAAGAACGCTTCACTGCGGAGTTCTGATGGATCCGGTGCATTAGTGCTGGTATGATCGCACCGTCAGTACATCACTCTCGTTTCTATATATCCTTTTCGCGGCCAATCCAAGTGCAAGGCCGTGGGGCCCACATGATTTTCTGGCCGTTTTGTTTCGAGCGAAAAAGTGCGTCGAGGTTAATGGTGTTAAGAAAGCATCAAAACACCCTGAGAATCCGCTTTCGATCTTTTTTATGTTCCATAACTTTCTGCAGCCCGTTTGAGGGTCAAAACGGCTGAATTTGAGCCCGAAAATTTACGCCGTCTAATCACCGCCCATCGTGGATTCTGGGGCTTTCCGAAATGGTGCTATGGGCGACGTAGTTCCTCACGGTTCAAAAGTTATGAGGTTTTCAAGTTTGGACTCGTTTTAGGCTGAAAAAAAAATAAAAAAATAAAAAGGAGTGCAACACGAGGACTTCCCGGGAGGTCACCAATCCTAGTACTACTCTCGCCCAAGCACGCTTCACTGCGGAGTTCTGATGGGATCCGGTGCATTAGTGCTGGTATGATCGCACCCGTCAGTACATCACTCTCGTTTCTATATATCATTTTGCGGCCAATCCAAGTGCAAGGCCGTGGGCCCACATGATTTTCTGCCGTTTGTTTCGAGCGAAAAAGTGCGTCGAGGTTAATGGTGTTAAGAAAGCATCAAAAACACCCTGAGAATCCGCTTTCGATCTTTTTACGTGCCTTAACTTTCTGCAGCCCGTTTGAGGGTCAAAACGGCTGAATTTGAGCCCAAAAAATTACGCCGTCTATTCATCGCCCATCGTGGATTCTGGGGCTTTCCGAAATGGTGCTATGGGCGACGTAGTTCCTCACGGTTCAAAAGTTATGAGGTTTTCAAGTTTGGACTCGTTTTAGGCTGAAAAAAAAATAAAAAAATAAAATGGAGTGCAACACGTGGACTTCCCGGGAGGTCACCAATCCTAGTACTACTCTCGCCCAAGAACGCTTCACTGCGGAGTTCTGATGGGATCCGGTGCATTAGTGCTGGTATGATCGCACCCGTCAGTACATCACTCTCGTTTCTATATATCATTTTTGCGGCCAATCCAAGTGCAAGGCCGTGGGGCCCACATGATTTTCTGGCCGTTTTGTTTCGAGCGAAAAAGTGCGTCGAGGTTAATGGTGTTAAGAAAGCATCAAACACCCTGAGAATCCGCTTTCGATCTTTTTTTCGTGCCATAACTTTTGCAGCCCGTTTGAGGGTCAAAACGGCTGAATTTGAGCCCGAAAATTTACGCCGTCTAATCACCGCCCATCGTGGATTCTGGGGCTTTCCAAAATGGTGTGCTATGGGCGACGTAGTTCCTCACGGTTCAAAAGTTATGAGGTTTCAAGTTTGGACTCGTTTTAGGCTGAAAAAAAAAATAAAAAAATAAAAAGGAGTGCAACACGAGGACTTCCCGGGAGGTCACCAATCCTAGTACTACTCTCGCCCAAGCACGCTTGACTGCGGAGTTCTGATGGGATCCGGTGCATTAGTGCTGGTATGATCGCACCCGTCAGTACATCACTCTCGTTTCTATATATCCTTTTCGCGGGCCAATCCAAGTGCAAGGCCGTGGGGCCCACATGATTTTCTGGCCGTTTTGTTTCGAGCGAAAAAGTGCGTCGAGGTTAATGGTGTTAAGAAAGCATCAAAACACCTGAGAATCCGCTTTCGATCTTTTTTATGTCCATAACTTTCTGCAGCCCGTTTGAGGGTCAAAACGGCTGAATTTGAGCCCGAAAAATTACGCCGTCTAATCACCGCCCATCGTGGATTCTGGGGCTTTCCGAAATGGTGCTATGGGCGACGTAGTTCCTCACGGTTCAAAAGTTATGAGGTTTTCAATTTTGGACTCGTTTTAGGCTGAAAAAAAATAAAAAAATAAAAAGGAGTGCAACACGAGGACTTCCCGGGAGGTCACCAATCCTAGTACTACTCTCGCCCAAGCACGCTTCACTGCGGAGTTCTGATGGGATCCGGTGCATTAGTGCTGGTATGATCGCACCCGTCAGTACATCACTCTCGTTTCTATATATCATTTTTGCGGCCAATCCAAGTGCAAGGCCGTGGGGCCCACATGATTTTCTTGCCGTTTTGTTTCGAGCGAAAAAGTGCGTCGAGGTTAATGGTGTTAAGAAAGCATCAAAAACACCCTGAGAATCCGCTTTCGATCTTTTTTACGTGCCTTAACTTTCTGCAGCCCGTTTGAGGGTCAAAACGGCTTAATTTGAGCCCAAAAAATTACGCCGTCTATTCATCGCCCATCGTGGATTCTGGGGCTTTCCGAAATGGTGCTATGGGCGACGTAGTTCCTCACGGTTCAAAAGTTATGAGGTTTTCAAGTTTGGACTCGTTTTAGGCTGAAAAAAAAAAAAAAAATAAAAGGAGTGCAACACGAGGACTTCCCGGGAGGTCACCAATCCTAGTACTACTCTCGCCCAAGCACGCTTCACTGCGGAGTTCTGATGGGATCCGGATCCGGTGCATTAGTGCTGGTATGATCGCACCCGTCAGTACATCACTCTCGTTTCTATATATCATTTTTGCGGCCAATCCAAGTGCAAGGCCGTGGGGCCCACATGATTTCTGGCCGTTTTGTTTCGAGCGAAAAAAAAGTGCGTCGAGGTTAATGGTGTTAAGAAAGCATCAAAAACACCCTGAGAATCCGCTTTCGATCTTTTTATGGTCCATAACTTTCTGCAGCCCGTTGAGGGTCAAAACGGCTGAATTTGAGCCCGAAAATTTACGCCGTCTATCACCGCCCATCGTGGATTCTGGGGCTTTCCGAAATGGTGCTATGGGCGACGTAGTTCCTCACGGTTCAAAAGTTATGAGGTTTCAAAGTTTGGACTCGTTTTAGGCTGTGAAAAAAAAAATAAAAAAATAAAAAGGAGTGCAACACGAGGACTTCCCGGAGGTCACCAATCCTAGTACTACTCGCCCAAGCACGCTTCACTGCGGAGTTCTGATGGGATCCGGTGCATTAGTGCTGGTATGATCGCACCCGTCAGTACATCACTCTCGTTTCTATATATCCTTTTCGCGGCCAATCCAAGTGCAGGCCGTGGCCGTGGGGCCCACATGATTTTCTGGCCGTTTTGTTTCGAGCGAAAAAGTGCGTCGAGGTTAATGGTGTTAAGAAAGCATCAAAAACACCCTGAGAATCCGCTTTCGATCTTTTTTATGTGCCATAACTTTCTGCAGCCCGTTTGAGGGTCAAAACGGCTGAATTTGAGCCCGAAAAATTATGCCGTCTAATCACCACCCATCGTGGATTCTGGGGCTTTCCGAAATGGTGCTATGGGCGACGTAGTTCCTCACGGTTCAAAAGTTATGAGGTTTTCAAGTTTGGACTCGTTTTAGGCTGAAAAAAAATAAAAAAATAAAAAGGAGTGCAACACGAGGACTTCCCGGGAGGTCACCAATCCTAGTACTACTCTCGCCCAAGCACGCTTCACTGCGGAGTTCTGATGGGATCCGGTGCATTAGTGCTGGTATGATCGCACCCGTCAGTACATCACTCTCGTTTCTATATATCATTTTTGCGGCCAATCCAAGTGCAAGGCCGTGGGGCCCACATGATTTTCTTGCCGTTTTGTTTCGAGCGAAAAAGTGCGTCGAGGTTAATGGTGTTAAGAAAGCATCAAAACACCCTGAGAATCCGCTTTCGATCTTTTTTACGTGCCTTAACTTTCTGCAGCCCGTTTGAGGGTCAAAACGGCTTAATTTGAGCCCAAAAATTACGCCGTCTATTCATCGCCCATCGTGGATTCTGGGGCTTTCCGAAATGGTGCTATGGGCGACGTAGTTCCTCACGGTTCAAAAGTTATGAGGTTTTCAAGTTTGGACTCGTTTTAGGCTGAAAAAAAATAAAAAAATAAAAAGGAGTGCAACACGAGGACTTCCCGGGAGGTCACCAATCCTAGTACTACTCTCGCCCAAGCACGCTTCACTGCGGAGTTCTGATGGGATCCGGTGCATTAGTGCTGGTATGATCGCACCCGTCAGTACATCACTCTCGTTTCTATATATCCTTTTCTCGGCCAATCCAAGTGCAAGGCCGTGGGCCCACATGATTTTCTGGCCGTTTTGTTTCGAGCGAAAAAGTGCGTCGAGGTTAATGGTGTTAAGAAAGCATCAAAACACCCTGAGAATCCGCTTTCGATCTTTTTTATGTTCCATAACTTTCTGCAGCCCGTTTGAGGGTCAAAACGGCTGAATTTGAGCCCGAAAATTACGCCGTCTAATCACCGCCCATCGTGGATTCTGGGGCTTTCCGAAATGGTGCTATGGGCGACGTAGTTCCTCACGGTTCAAAAGTTATGAGGTTTTCAAGTTTGGACTCGTTTTAGGCTGAAAAAAAATAAAAAAAATAAAAAGGAGTGCAACACGAGGACTTCCCGGGAGGTCACCAATCCTAGTACTACTCTCGCCCAAGCACGCTTCACTGCGGAGTTCTGATGGGATCCGGTGCATTAGTGCTGGTATGATCGCACCCGTCAGTACATCACTCTCGTTTCTATATATCATTTTTGCGGCCAATCCAAGTGCAAGGCCGTGGGGCCCACATGATTTTCTGGCCGTTTTGTTTCGAGCGAAAAAGTGCGTCGAGGTTAATGGTGTTAAGAAAGCATCAAAAACACCCTGAGAATCCGCTTTCGATCTTTTTTACGTGCCATAACTTTCTGCAGCCCGTTTGAGGGTCAAAACGGCTGAATTTGAGCCCGAAAAATTATGCCGTCTAATCACCACCCATCGTGGATTCTGGGGCTTTCCGAAATGGTGCTATGGGCGACGTAGTTCCTCACGGTTCAAAAGTTATGAGGTTTTCAAGTTTGGACTCGTTTTAGGCTGAAAAAAAAAATAAAAAAATAAAAAGGAGTGCAACAGGAGGACTTCCCGGGAGGTCACCAATCCTAGTACTACTCTCGCCCAAGCACGCTTCACTGCGGAGTTCTGATGGGATCGGTGCATTAGTGCTGGTATGATCGCACCCGTCAGTACATCACTCTCGTTTCTATATATCTTTTCTCGGCCAATCCAAGTGTAAGGCCGTGGGGCCCACATGATTTTCTTGCCGTTTTGTTTCGAGCGAAAAAGTGCGTCGAGGTTAATGGTGTTAAGAAAGCATCAAAACACCTGAGAATCCACTTTCGATCTTTTTTGTGCCATAACTTTCTGCAGCCCGTTTGAGGGTCAAAACGGCTGAATTTGAGCCCGAAAATTTACGCCGTCTAATCACCGCCCATCGTGGATTCTGGGGCTTTCCGAAATGGTGCTATGGGCGACGTAGTTTCCGGTTCAAAAGTTATGAGGTTTCAAGTTTGGACTCGTTTTAGGCTGAAAAAAAAAAAAAAAATAAAAAAATAAAAAGGAGTGCAACACGAGGACTTCCCGGGAGGTCACCAATCCTAGTACTACTCTCGCCCAAGCACGCTTCACTGCGGAGTTCTGATGGGATCCGGTGCATTGCATTAGTGCTGGTATGATCGCACCCGTCAGTACATCACTCTCGTTTCTATATATCATTTTTGCGGCCAATCCAAGTGCAAGGCCGTGGGGCCCACATGATTTTTGCCGTTTTGTTTCGAGCGAAAAAGTGCGTCGAGGTTAATGGTGTTAAGAAAGCATCAAAACACCCTGAGAATCCGCTTTCGATCTTTTTTACGTGCCTTAACTTTCTGCAGCCCGTTTGAGGGTCAAAACGGCTAATTTGAGCCCAAAAAATTACGCCGTCTATTCACGCCCATCGTGGATTCTGGGGCTTTCCGAAATGGTGCTATGGGCGACGTAGTTCCTCACGGTTCAAAAGTTATGAGGTTTTCAAGTTTGGACTCGTTTTAGGCTGAAAAAAAAAAAAAAAAAAAAAAGGAGTGCAACAAGGACTTCCCGGGAGGTCACCAATCCTAGTACTACTCTCGCCCAAGCACGCTTCACTGCGGAGTTCTGATGGGATCCGGTGCATTAGTGCTGGTATGATCGCACCCGTCAGTACATCACTCTCGTTTTCTATATATCCTTTTCTCGGCCAATCCAAGTGCAAGGCCGTGGGGCCCACATGATTTTCTGGCCGTTTTGTTTCGAGCGAAAAAGTGCGTCGAGGTTAATGGTGTTAAGAAAGCATCAAAAACACCCTGAGAATCCGCTTTCGATCTTTTTTATGTTCCATAACTTCTGCAGCCCGTTTGAGGGTCAAAACGGCTGAATTTGAGCCCGAAAATTTACGCCGTCTATTACCGCCCATCGTGTATTCTGGGGCTTTCCGAAATGGTTCTATGGGCGACGTAGTTCCTCACGGTTCAAAAGTTATGAGGGTTTCAAGTTTGGACTCGTTTTAGGCTGAAAAAAAAAATAAAAAAAATAAAAAGGAGTGCAACACGAGGACTTCCCGGGAGGTCACCAATCCTAGTACTACTCTCGCCCAAGCACGCTTCACTGCGGAGTTCTGATGGGATCCGGTGCATTAGTGCTGGTATGATCGCACCCGTCAGTACATCACTCTCGTTTCTATATATCATTTTTGCGGCCAATCCAAGTGCAAGGCCGTGGGGCCCACATGATTTTCTTGCCGTTTTGTTTCGAGCGAAAAGTGCGTCGAGGTTAATGGTGTTAAGAAAGCATCAAAAACACCCTGAGAATCCGCTTTCGATTTTTACGTGCCTTAACTTTCTGCAGCCCGTTTGAGGGTCAAAACGGCTGAATTTGAGCCCAAAAATTACGCCGTCTATTCATCGCCCATCGTGGATTCTGGGGCTTTCCGAAATGGTGCTATGGGCGACGTAGTTCCTCACGGTTCAAAAGTTATGAGGTTTTCAAGTTTGGACTCGTTTTAGGCTGAAAAAAAATAAAAAAATAAAAAGGAGTGCAACACGAGGACTTCCCGGGAGGTCACCAATCCTAGTACTACTCTCGCCCAAGCACGCTTCACTGCGGAGTTCTGATGGGATCCGGTGCATTAGTGCTGGTATGATCGCACCCGTCAGTACATCACTCTCGTTTCTATATATCCTTTTCGCGGCCAATCCAAGTGCAAGGCCGTGGGGCCCACATGATTTTCTGGCCGTTTGTTTCGAGCGAAAAAGTGCGTCGAGGTTAATGGTGTTAAGAAAGCATCAAAACACCCTGAGAATCCGCTTTCGATCTTTTTTGTGCCATAACTTTCTGCAGCCCGTTTGAGGGTCAAAACAGCTGAATTTGATCCCGAAAATTTACGCCGTCTAATCACCGCCCATCGTGGTATCTGGGGCTTTCCGAAATGGTTCTATGGGCGACGTAGTTCCTCACGGTTCAAAAGTTATGAGGTTTTCAAGTTTGGACTCGTTTAGGCTGAAAAAAAATAAAAAAATAAAAAGGAGTGCAACACGAGGACTTCCGGGAGGTCACCAATCCTAGTACTACTCTCGCCCAAGCACGCTTCACTGCGGAGTTCTGATGGGATCCGGTGCATTAGTGCTGGTATGATCGCACCCGTCAGTACATCACTCTCGTTTCTATATATCATTTTTGCGGCCAATCCAAGTGCAAGGCCGTGGGGCCCACATGATTTTCTGGCCATTTTGTTTCGAGCGAAAAAGTGCGTCGAGGTTAATGGTGTTAAGAAAGCATCAAAAAACACCCTGAGAATCCGCTTTCGATCTTTTTACGTGCCATAACTTTCTGCAGCCCGTTTGAGGGTCAAAACGGCTGAATTTGAGCCCGAAAAATTACGCCGTCTAATCACCACCCATCGTGGATTCTGGGGCTTTCCGAAATGGTGCTATGGGCGACGTAGTTCCTCACGGTTCAAAAGTTATGAGGTTTTCAAGTTTGGACTCGTTTTAGGCTGAAAAAAAGTAAAAAAAATAAAAAGGGTGCAACACGAGGACTTCCCGGGAGGTCACCAATCCTAGTACTACTCTCGCCCAAGCACGCTTCACTGCGGAGTTCTGATGGGATCCGGTGCATTAGTGCTGGTATGATCGCATCCGTCAGTACATCATTCTCGTGTCTATATATCCTTTTCTCGGCCAATCCAAGTGCAAGGCCGTGGGGCCACATGATTTTCTGGCCGTTTGTTTCGAGAGCGAAAAAGTGCGTCGAGGTTAATGTGTTAAGAAAGCATCAAAAACACCCTGAGAATCCGCTTTCGATTTTTTACGTGCCTTAACTTTCTGCAGCCCGTTTGAGGTCAAAACGGCTGAATTTGAGCCGAAAAATTACGCCGTCTATTCATCGCCCATGTGGATTCTGGGGCTTTCCGAAATGGTGCTATGGGCGACGTAGTTCCTCACGGTTCAAAAGTTATGAGGTTTTCAAGTTTGGACTCGTTTTAGGCTGAAAAAAAAAATAAAAAAATAAAAAGGAGGAGTGCAACACGAGGACTTCCCGGGAGGTCACCAATCCTAGTACTACTCTCGCCCAAGCACGCTTCACTGCGGAGTTCTGATGGGATCCGGTGCATTAGTGCTGGTATGATCGCACCCGTCAGTACATCACTCTCGTTTCTATATATCCTTTTCGCGGCCAATCCAAGTGCAAGGCCGTGGGGCCCACATGATTTTCTGGCCGTTTTGTTTCGAGCGAAAAAGTGCGTCGAGGTTAATGGTGTTAAGAAAGCATCAAAACACCCTGAGAATCCGCTTTCGATCTTTTTTACGTGCCATAACTTTCTGCAGCCCGTTTGAGGGTCAAAACGGCTGAATTTGAGCCCGAAAAATTACGCCGTCTAATTACTGCCCATCGTGGATTCTGGGGCTTTCCGAAATGGTGCTATGGGCGACGTAGTTCCTCACGGTTCAAAAGTTATGAGGTTTTCAAGTTTGGACTCGTTTTAGGCTGAAAAAAAAGTAAAAAAATAAAAAGGAGTGCAACACGAGGACTTCCCGGGAGGTCACCAATCCTAGTACTACTCTCGCCCAAGCACGCTTCACTGCGGAGTTCTGATGGGATCCGGTGCATTAGTGCTGGTATGATCGCACCCGTCAGTACATCACTCTCGTTTCTATATATCCTTTTCGCGGCCAATCCAAGTGCAAGGCCGTGGGGCCCACATGATTTTCTGGCGTTTTGTTTCGAGCGAAAAAGTGCGTCGACGTTAATGGTGTTAAGAAAGCATCAAAAACACCCTGAGAATCCGCTTTCGATCTTTTTATGTGCCATAACTTTCTGCAGCCCGTTTGAGGGTCAAAAAGCTGAATTTGAGCCCGAAAAATTACGCCGTCTAATCACGCCCATCGTGGATCTGGGGCTTTCCGAAATGGTTCTATGGGCGACGTAGTTCCTCACGGTTCAAAAGTTATGAGGTTTTCAAGTTTGGACTCGTTTTAGGCTGAAACAAAAATAAAAAATAAAAAGGAGTGCAACACGAGGACTTCCCGGGAGGTCACCAATCCTAGTACTACTCTCGCCCAAGCACGCTTCACTGCGGAGTTCTGATGGGATCCGGTGCATTAGTGCTGGTATGATCGCACCCGTCAGTACATCACTCTCGTTTCTATATATCCTTTTTGCGGCCAATCCAAGTGCAAGGCCGTGGGGCCCACATGATTTTCTGCCGTTTGTTTCGAGCGAAAAAGTGCGTCGAGGTTAATGGTGTTAAGAAAGCATCAAAAACACCCTGAGAATCCGCTTTCGATCTTTTTTACGTGCCATAACTTTCTGCAGCCCGTTTGAGGGTCAAAACGGCTGAATTTGAGCCCAAAAATTACGCCGTCTAATCACCCCCATCGTGGATTCTGGGGCTTTCCGAAATGGTGCTATGGGCGACGTAGTTCCTCACGGTTCAAAAGTTATGAGGTTTTCAAGTTTGGACTCGTTTTAGGCTGAAAAAAAAATAAAAAAATAAAAAGGAGTGCAACACGAGGACTTCCCGGGAGGTCACCAATCCTAGTACTACTCTCGCCCAAGCACGCTTCACTGCGGAGTTCTGATGGGATCCGGTGCATTAGTGCTGGTATGATCGCACCCGTCAGTACATCACTCTCGTTTCTATATATCATTTTTGCGGCCAATCCAAGTGCAAGGCCGTGGGCCCACATGATTTTCTGGCCGTTTTGTTTCGAGCGAAAAAGTGCGTCGAGGTTAATGGTGTTAAGAAAGCATCAAAAACACCCTGAGAATCCGCTTTCGATCTTTTTTACGTGCCATAACTTTCTGCAGCCCGTTTGAGGGTCAAAACGGCTGAATTTGAGCCCGAAAATTACGCCGTCTAATCACCACCCATCGTGGATTCTGGGGCTTTCCGAAATGGTGCTATGGGCGACGTAGTTCCTCACGGTTCAAAAGTTATGAGGTTTTCAAGTTTGGACTCGTTTTAGGCTGAAAAAAAAAGTAAAAAAATAAAAAGTGCAAGGAGTGCAACACGAGGACTTCCGGGAGGTCACCAATCCTAGTACTACTCTCGCCCAAGCACGCTTCACTGCGGAGTTCTGATGGGATCCGGTGCATTAGTGCTGGTATGATCGCACCCGTCAGTACATCACTCTCGTTCTATATATCCTTTTCTCGGCCAATCCAAGTGCAAGGCCGTGGGCCCACATGATTTTCTTGCCGTTTTGTTTCGAGCGAAAAAGTGCGTCGAGGTTAATGGTGTTAAGAAAAATCAAAAAACACCCGAGAATCCGCTTTCGATCTTTTTTACGTGCCTTAACTTTCTGCAGCCCGTTTGAGGGTCAAAACGGCTGAATTTGAGCCCAAAAAATTACGCCGTCTATCACCGCCCATCGTGGATTCTGGGGCTTTCCGAAATGGTGCTATGGCGACGTAGTTCCTCACGGTTCAAAAGTTATGAGGTTTTCAGTTTGGACTCGTTTAGGAGAGCTGAAAAAAAAAATAAAAAAAAAAAAGGAGTGCAACACGAGGACTTTCCGGGAGGTCACAATCCTAGTACTACTCTCGCCCAAGCACGCTTCACTGCGGAGTTCGATGGGATCCGGTGCATTAGTGCTGGTATGATCGCACCCGTCAGTACATCACTCTCGTTTCTATATATCCTTTTCGCGGCCAATCCAAGTGCAAGGCGTGGGGCCCACATGATTCTGGCCGTTTTGTTTCGAGCGAAAAAGTGCGTCGAGGTTAATGGTGTTAAGAAAGCATCAAAAACACCCTGAGAATCCGCTTTCGATCTTTTTTACGTTCCATAACTTTCTGCAGCCGTTTTGAGGGGCAAAACGGCTGAATTTGATCCGAAAATTTACGCCGTTCTAATCACCGCCCATCTGGTATCTGGGGGCTTCCGAATGGTGCTAATGGGCGACGTGTTCCTCACGGTC
>NW_026015168.1:0-84201 GCF_020379485.1 Brassica napus
TCAAGCACGCTCACTGCAGAGTTCTGATGGGATCCGGTGCATTAGTGCTGGTATGATCGCACCCGTCAGTACATCACTCTTGTTTCTATATATCCTTTTCTCGGCCAATCCAAGTGCAAGGCCGTGGGGCCCACATGATTTTCTTGCCGTTTTGTTTCGAGTGAAAGAGTGCGTCGACGTTAATGGTGTTAAGAAAGCATCAAAAACACCCTGAGAATCCGTTTCGATCTTTTTACGTGCCTTAACTTTCCGCAGCCCGTTTGAGGGTCAAAACGGCTGAATTTGAGCCCGAAAAATTACGCCGTCTATTCATCGCCCATTGTGGATTCTGGGGCTTTCCGAAATGGTGCTATGGGCGACGTAGTTCCTCACGGTTCAAAAGTTATGAGGTTTCAAGTTTAGACTCGTTTTAGGCTGAAAAAAAAAAAAAAAAATAAAAAGGAGTGCAACACGAGGACTTCCCGGAGGTCACCAATCCTAGTACTACTCTCGCCCAAGCACGCTTCACTGCGGAGTTCTGATGGGATCCGGTGCATTAGTGCTGGTATGATCGCACCCGTCAGTACATCACTCTCGTTTCTATATATCCTTTTCGCGGCCAATCCAAGTGCAAGGCCGTGGGCCCACGTGTTTTTCTGGCCGTTTTGTTTCGAGCGAAAAAGTGCGTCGAGGTTAATGGTGTTAAGAAAGCATCAAAACACCCTGAGAATCCGCTTTCGATCTTTTTTACGTGCCATAACTTTCTGCAGCCCGTTTGAGGGTCAAAACGGCTGAATTTGAGCCCGAAAATTACGCCGTCTATTCACCGCCCATCGTGGATTCTGGGCTTTCCGAAATGGTGCTATGGGCGACGTAGTTCCTCACGGTTCAAAAGTTATGAGGTTTTCAAGTTTAGACTCGTTTTAGGCTGAAAAAAATAAAAAATAAAAAGGAGTGCAACACGAGGACTTCCCGGGAGGTCACCAATCCTAGTACTACTCTCGCCCAAGCACGCTTCACTGCGGAGTTCTGATGGGATCCGGTGCATTAGTGCTGGTATGATCGCACCCGTCAGTACATCACTCTCGTTTCTATATATCCTTTTCTCGGCCAATCCAAGTGCAAGGCCGTGGGGCCCACATGATTTTCTGATCGTTTCTTTTCGAGCGAAAAAGTGCGTCGAGGTTAATGGTGTTAAGAAAGCATCAAAAACACCCTGAGAATCCGCTTTCGATCTTTTTTACGTGCCATAACTTTCTGCAGCCCGTTTGAGGGTCAAACGGGCTGAATTTGACCGAAAAATTACGCCGTCTATTCACCGCCCATTGTGGATTCTGGGGCTTTCCGAAATGGTGCTATGGGCGACGTAGTTCCTCACGGTTCAAAAGTTATGAGGTTTTCAAGTTTAGACTCGTTTTAGGCTGAAAAAAAAAATAAAAAAATAAAAAGGAGTGCAACACGAGGACTTCCCGGGAGGTCACCAATCCTAGTACTACTCTCGCCCAAGCACGCTTCACTGCGGAGTTCTGATGGGATCCGGTGCATTAGTGCTGGTATGATCGCACCCGTCAGTACATCACTCTCGTTTCTATATATCCTTTTCTCGGCCAATCCAAGTGTAAGGCCGTGGGGCCCACATGATTTTCTTGCCGTTTTGTTTCGAGCGAAAAGTGCGTCGAGGTTAATGGTGTTAAGAAAGCATCAAAAACACCCTGAGAATCCGTTTCGATCTTTTTTACGTGCCTTAACTTTCCGCAGCCCGTTTGAGGGTCAAAACGGCTGAATTTGAGCCCGAAAAATTACGCCGTCTATTCACCGCCCATGTGGATTCTGGGGCTTTCCGAAATGGTGCTATGGCGACGTAGTTCCTCACGGTTCAAAAGTTATGAGGTTTTCAAGTTTAGACTCGTTTTAGGCTGAAAAAAATAAAAAAATAAAAAGGAGTGCAACACGAGGACTTCCCGGGAGGTCACCAATCCTAGTACTACCCAAGCACGCTTCACTGCGGAGTTCTGATGGGATCCGGTGCATTAGTGCTGGTATGATCGCACCCGTCAGTACATCACTCTCGTTTCTATATATCCTTTTCGCGGCCAATCCAAGTGCAAGGCCGTGGGCCCACATGATTTTCTGGCCGTTTGTTTCGAGCGAAAAAGTGCGTCGAGGTTAATGGTGTTAAGAAAGCATCAAAAACACCCTGAGAATCCGCTTTCGATCTTTTTTACGTGCCATAACTTTCTGCAGCCCGTTTGAGGGTCAAAACGGCTGAATTTGAACCGAAAAATTACGCCGTCTATTCACCCATCCATTGTGGATTCTGGGGCTTTCCGAAATGGTGCTATGGGCGACGTAGTTCCTCACGGTTCAAAAGTTATGAGGTTTTCAAGTTTAGACTCGTTTTAGGCTGAAAAAAAAATATAAAAATAAAAAGGAGTGCAACACGAGGACTTCCCGGGAGGTCACCAATCCTAGTACTACTCTCGCCCAAGCACGCTTCACTGCGGAGTTCTGATGGGATCCGGTGCATTAGTGCTGGTATGATCGCACCCGTCAGTACATCACTCTCGTTTCTATATATCCTTTTCTCGGCCAATCCAAGTGCAAGGCCGTGGGGCCCACATGATTTTCTGGCCGTTTTTTTCGAGCCAAAAAGTGCGTCGAGGTTAATGGTGTTAAGAAAGCATCAAAAACACCCTGAGAATCCGCTTTCGATCTTTTTTACGTGCCATAACTTTCTGCAGCCCGTTTGAGGGTCAAAACGGCTGAATTTGAACCCGAAAAATTACGCCGTCTATCACCGCCCATTGTGGATTTGGGGCTTTCCGAAATGGTGCTATGGGCGACGTAGTTCCTCACGGTTCAAAAGTTATGAGGTTTTCAAGTTTAGACTCGTTTTAGGCTGAAAAAAAAATAAAAAAATAAAAAGGAGCACAACGAGGACTTCCCGGGAGGTCACCAATCCTAGTACTACTCTCGCCCAAGCACGCTTCACTGCGGAGTTCTGATGGGATCCGGTGCATTAGTGCTGGTATGATCGCACCCGTCAGTACATGACTCTCGTTTCTATATATCCTTTCTCGGCCAATCCAAATGTAAGGCCGTGGGGCCCACATGATTTTCTTGCCGTTTTGTTTCGAGTGAAAGAGTGCGTCGACGTTAATGGTGTTAAGAAAGCATCAAAAACACCCTGAGAATCCGTTTTCGATCTTTTTTACGTGCCTTAACTTTCCGCAGCCCGTTTGAGGGTCAAAACGGCTGAATTTGAGCCCGAAAGATTACGCCGTCTATTCATCGCTCATTGTGGTTTCTGGGGCTTTCCGAAATGGTGCAATGGGCGACGTAGTTCCTCACGGTTCAAAAGTTATGAGGTTTCAAGTTTGGACTCGTTTTAGGCTGAAAAAAAAAAAAAAAATAAAAAGGAGTGCAACACGAGGACTTCCCGGGAGGTCACCAATCCTAGTACTACTCTCGCCCAAGCACGCTTCACTGCGGAGTTCTGATGGGATCCGGTGCATTAGTGCTGGTATGATCGCACCCGTCAGTACATCACTCTCGTTTCTATATATCCTTTTCGCGGCCAATCCAAGTGCAAGGCCGTGGGGCCCACATGATTTTCTGGCCGTTTGTTTCGAGCGAAAAAGTGCGTCGAGGTTAATGGTGTTAAGAAAGCATCAAAAACACCCTGAGAATCCGCTTTCGATCTTTTTTACGTGCCATAACTTTCTGCAGCCCGTTTGAGGGTCAAAACGGCTGAATTTGAGCCCGAAAAATTGCGCCGTCTATTCACCGCCCATCGTGGATTCTGGGGCTTTCCGAAATGGTGCTATGGGCGACGTAGTTCCTCACGGTTCAAAAGTTATGAGGTTTTCAAGTTTAGACTCGTTTTAGGCTGAAAAAAATAAAAAAAAAAAAGGAGTGCAACACGAGGACTTCCCGGGAGGTCACCAATCCTAGTACTACTCTCGCCCAAGCACGCTTCACTGCGGAGTTCTGATGGGATCCGGTGCATTAGTGCTGGTATGATCGCACCCGTCAGTACATCACTCTCGTTTCTATATATCCTTTTCTCGGCCAATCCAAGTGCAAGGCCGTGGGGCCCACATGATTTTCTGCCGTTTTTTTCGAGCGAAAAAGTGCGTCGAGGTTAATGGTGTTAAGAAAGCATCAAAAACACCCTGAGAATCCGCTTTCGATCTTTTTTACGTGCCATAACTTTCTGCAGCCCGTTTGAGGGTCAAAACGGCTGAATTTGAACCCGAAAAATTACGCCGTCTATTCACCGCCCATTGTGGATTCTGGGGCTTTCCGAAATGGTGCTATGGGCGACGTAGTTCCTCACGGTTCAAAAGTTATGAGGTTTTCAAGTTTAGACTCGTTTTAGGCTGAAAAAAAATAAAAAAATAAAAAGGAGTGCAACACGAGGACTTCCCGGGAGGTCACCAATCCTAGTACTACTCTCGCCCAAGCACGCTTCACTGCGGAGTTCTGATGGGATCCGGTGCATTAGTGCTGGTATGATCGCACCCGTCAGTACATCACTCTCGTTTCTATATATCCTTTTCTCGGCCAATCCAAGTGCAAGGCCGTGGGGCCCACATGATTTTCTTGCCGTTTTGTTTCGAGCGAAAAAGTGCGTCGAGGTTAATGGTGTTAAGAAAGCATCAAAAACACCCTGAGAATCCGTTTTCGATCTTTTTTACGTGCCTTAACTTTCCGCAGCCCGTTTGAGGGTCAAAACGGCTGAATTTGAGCCCGAAAAATTACGCCGTCTATTCACCGCCCATTGTGGATTCTGGGGCTTTCCGAAATGGTGCTATGGGCGACGTAGTTCCTCACGGTTCAAAAGTTATGAGGTTTTCAAGTTTGGACTCGTTTTAGGCTGAAAAAAATAAAAAAATAAAAAGGAGTGCAACACGAGGACTTCCCGGGAGATCACCAATCCTAGTACTACTCCAAGCACGCTTCACTGCGGAGTTCTGATGGGATCCGGTGCATTAGTGCTGGTATGATCGCACCCGTCAGTACATCACTCTCGTTTCTATATATCCTTTTCGCGGCCAATCCAAGTGCAAGGCCGTGGGGCCCACATGATTTTCTGGCCGTTTTGTTTCGAGCGAAAAAGTGCGTCGAGGTTAATGGTGTTAAGAAAGCATCAAAAACACCCTGAGAATCCGCTTTCGATCTTTTTTACGTGCCATAACTTTCTGCAGCCCGTTTGAGGGTCAAAACGGCTGAATTTGAGCCCGAAAAATTGCGCCGTCTATTCACCGCCCATTGTGGATTCTGGGGCTTTCCGAAATGGTGCTATGGGCGACGTAGTTCCTCACGGTTCAAAAGTTATGAGGTTTTCAAGTTTAGACTCGTTTTAGGCTGAAAAAAAAATAAAAAAATAAAAAGGAGTGCAACACGAGGACTTCCCGGGAGGTCACCAATCCTAGTACTACTCTCGCCCAAGCACGCTTCACTGCGGAGTTCTGATGGGATCCGGTGCATTAGTGCTGGTATGATCGCACCCGTCAGTACATCACTCTCGTTTCTATATATCCTTTTCTCGGCCAATCCAAGTGCAAGGCCGTGGGGCCCACATGATTTTCTGGCCGTTTCTTTTCGAGCCAAAAAGTGCGTCGAGGTTAATGGTGTTAAGAAAGCATCAAAAACACCCTGAGAATCCGCTTTCGATCTTTTTTACGTGCCATAACTTTCTGCAGCCCGTTTGAGGGTCAAAACGGCTGAATTTGAGCCCGAAAAATTACGCCGTCTAATCACCGCCCATCGTGGATTCTGGGGCTTTCCGAAATGGTGCTATGGGCGACGTAGTTCCTCACGGTTCAAAAGTTATGAGGTTTTCAAGTTTAGACTCGTTTTAGGCTGAAAAAAAAATAAAAAAATAAAAAGGAGTGCAACACGAGGACTTCCCGGGAGGTCACCAATCCTAGTACTACTCTCGCCCAAGCACGCTTCACTGCGGAGTTCTGATGGGATCCGGTGCATTAGTGCTGGTATGATCGCACCCGTCAGTACATCACTCTCGTTTCTATATATCCTTTTCTCGGCCAATCCAAGTGCAAGGCCGTGGGGCCCACATGATTTTCTTGCCGTTTTGTTTCGAGCGAAAAAGTGCGTCGAGGTTAATGGTGTTAAGAAAGCATCAAAAACACCCTGAGAATCCGTTTTCGATCTTTTTTACGTGCCTTAACTTTCCGCAGCCCGTTTGAGGGTCAAAACGGCTGAATTTGAGCCCGAAAAATTACGCCGTCTATTCATCGCCCATTGTGGTTTCTGGGGCTTTCCGAAATGGTGCTATGGGCGACGTAGTTCCTCACGGTTCAAAAGTTATGAGGTTTTCAAGTTTAGACTCGTTTTAGGCTGAAAAAAAATAAAAAATAAAAAGGAGTGCAACACAAGGACTTCCCGGGAGATCACCAATCCTAGTACTACTCTCGCCCAAGCACGCTTCACTGCGGAGTTCTGATGGGATCCGGTGCATTAGTGCTGGTATGATCGCACCCGTCAGTACATCACTCTCGTTTCTATATATCCTTTTCTCGGCCAATCCAAGTGCAAGGCCGTGGGGCCCACATGATTTTCTGGCCGTTTCTTTTCGAACAAAAAAGTGCATCGAGGTTAATGGTGTTAAGAAAGCATCAAAAACACCCTGAGAATCCGCTTTCGATCTTTTTTACGTGCCATAACTTTCTGCAGCCCGTTTGAGGGTCAAAACGGCTGAATTTGAACCGAAAAATTACGCCGTCTAGTCACCGCCCATTGTGGATTCTGGGGCTTTCCGAAATGGTGCTATGGGCGACGTAGTTCCTCACGGTTCAAAAGTTATGAGGTTTTCAAGTTTAGACTCGTTTTAGGCTGAAAAAAAATAAAAAATAAAAAGTAGTGCAACACGAGGACTTCCCGGTAGGTCACCAATCCTAGTACGACTCTCGCCCAAGCACGCTTCACTGCGGAGTTCTGATGGGATCCGGTGCATTAGTGCTGGTATGATCGCACCCGTCAGTACATCACTCTCGTTTCTATATATCCTTTTCACGGCCAATCCAAGTGCAAGGCCGTGGGGCCCACATGATTTTCTGGCCGTTTTGTTTCGAGCGAAAAAGTGCGTCGAGGTTAATGGTGTTAAGAAAGCATCAAAAACACCCTGAGAATCCGCTTTCGATCTTTTTTACGTGCCATAACTTTCTGCAGCCCGTTTGAGGGTCAAAACGGCTGAATTTGAGCCCGAAAAATTACGCCGTCTAATCACCGCCCATCGTGGATTCTGGGGCTTTCCGAAATGGTGCTATGGGCGACGTAGTTCCTCACGGTTCAAAAGTTATGAGGTTTTCAAGTTTAGACTCGTTTTAGGCTGAAAAAAAATAAAAAAATAAAAAGGAGTGCAACACGAGGACTTCCCGGGAGGTCACCAATCCTAGTACTACTCTCGCCCAAGCACGCTTCACTGCGGAGTTCTGATGGGATCCGGTGCATTAGTGCTGGTATGATCGCACCCGTCAGTACATCACTCTCGTTTCTATATATCCTTTTCTCGGCCAATCCAAGTGTAAGGCCGTGGGGCCCACATGATTTTCTTGCCGTTTTGTTTCGAGCGAAAAAGTGCGTCGAGGTTAATGGTGTTAAGAAAGCATCAAAAACACCCTGAGAATCCGTTTTCGATCTTTTTTACGTGCCTTAACTTTCCGCAGCCCGTTTGAGGGTCAAAACGGCTGAATTTGAGCCCGAAAAATTGCGCCGTCTATTCATCGCCCATTGTGGTTTCTGGGGCTTTCCGAAATGGTGCTATGGGCGACGTAGTTCCTCACGGTTCAAAAGTTATGAGGTTTTCAAGTTTAGACTCGTTTTAGGCTGAAAAAAAAATAAAAAAATAAAAAGGAGTGCAACACGAGGACTTCCCGGGAGGTCACCAATCCTAGTACTACTCTCGCCCAAGCACGCTTCACTGCGGAGTTCTGATGGGATCCGGTGCATTAGTGCTGGTATGATCGCACCCGTCAGTACATCACTCTCGTTTCTATATATCCTTTTCGCGGCCAATCCAAGTGCAAGGCCGTGGGGCCCACATGATTTTCTGGCCGTTTTGTTTCGAGCGAAAAAGTGCGTCGAGGTTAATGGTGTTAAGAAAGCATCAAAAACACCCTGAGAATCCGCTTTCGATCTTTTTTACGTGCCATAACTTTCTGCAGCCCGTTTGAGGGTCAAAACGGCTGAATTTGAACCCGAAAAATTGCGCCGTCTATTCATCGCCCATCGTGGATTCTGGGGCTTTCCGAAATGGTGCTATGGGCGACGTAGTTCCTCACGGTTCAAAAGTTATGAGGTTTTCAAGTTTCGACTCGTTTTAGGATGAAAAAAAAATAAAATAATAAAAAGTAGTGCAACACGAGGACTTCCCTGGAGGTCACCAATCCTAGTACTACTCTCGCCCAAGCACGCTTCACTGCGGAGTTCTGATGGGATCCGGTGCATTAGTGCTGGTATGATCGCACCCGTCAGTACATCACTCTCGTTTCTATATATCCTTTTCGCGGCCAATCCAAGTGCAAGGCCGTGGGGCCCACATGATTTTCTGGCCATTTTGTTTCGAGCGAAAAAGTGCATCGAGGTTAATGGTGTTAAGAAAGCATCAAAAACACCCTGAGAATCCGCTTTCGATCTTTTTTACGTGCCATAACTTTCTGCAGCCCGTTTGAGGGTCAAAACGGCTGAATTTGAACCCGAAAAATTGCGCCGTCTATTCATCGCCCATTGTGGTTTCTGGGGCTTTCCGAAATGGTGCTATGGGCGACGTAGTTCCTCACGGTTCAAAAGTTATGAGGTTTTCAAGTTTAGACTCGTTTTAGGCTGAAAAAAAATAAAAAAATAAAAAGGAGTGCAACACGAGGACTTCCCGGGAGGTCACCAATCCTAGTACTACTCTCGCCCAAGCACGCTTCACTGCGGAGTTCTGATGGGATCCGGTGCATTAGTGCTGGTATGATCGCACCCGTCAGTACATCACTCTCGTTTCTATATATCCTTTTCTCGGCCAATCCAAGTGCAAGGCCGTGGGGCCCACATGATTTTCTGGCCGTTTTGTTTCGAGCGAAAAAGTGCGTCGAGGTTAATGGTGTTAAGAAAGCATCAAAAACACCCTGAGAATCCGCTTTCGATCTTTTTTACGTGCCATAACTTTCTGCAGCCCGTTTGAGGGTCAAAACGGCTGAATTTGAACCCGAAAAATTACGCCGTCTAGTCACCGCCCATTGTGGATTCTGGGGCTTTCCGAAATGGTGCTATGGGCAACGTAGTTCCTCACGGTTCAAAAGTTATGAGGTTTTCAAGTTTAGACTCGTTTTAGGAAAAAAAAAATAAAAAAATAAAAAGGAGTGCAACACGAGGACTTCCCGGGAGGTCACCAATCCTAGTACTACTCTCGCCCAAGCACGCTTCACTGCGGAGTTCTGATGGGATCCGGTGCATTAGTGCTGGTATGATCGCACCCGTCAGTACATCACTCTCGTTTCTATATATCATTTTCTCGGCCAATCCAAGTGTAAGGCCGTGGTGCCCACATGATTTTCTTGCCGTTTTGTTTCGAGCGAAAAAGTGCGTCGAGGTTAATGGTGTTAAGAAAGCATCAAAAACACCCTGAGAATCCGCTTTCGATCTTTTTTACGTGCCATAACTTTCTGCAGCCCGTTTGAGGGTCAAAACGGCTGAATTTGAACCCGGAAAATTACGCCGTCTAGTCACCGCCCATTGTGGATTCTGGGGCTTTCCGAAATGGTGCTATGGGCAACGTAGTTCCTCACGGTTCAAAAGTTATGAGGTTTTCAAGTTTAGACTCGTTTTACGAAGAAAAAAAAGTAAAAAAATAAAAAGGAGTGCAACACGAGGACTTCCCGGGAGGTCACCAATCCTAGTACTACTCTCGCCCAAGCACGCTTCACTGCGGAGTTCTGATGGGATCCGGTGCATTAGTGCTGGTATGATCGCACCCGTCAGTACATCACTCTCGTTTCTATATATCATTTTCTCGGCCAATCCAAGTGTAAGGCCGTGGTGCCCACATGATTTTCTTGCCGTTTTGTTTCGAGCGAAAAAGTGCGTCGAGGTTAATGGTGTTAAGAAAGCATCAAAAACACCCTGAGAATCCGCTTTCGATCTTTTTTACGTGCCATAACTTTCTGCAGCCCGTTTGAGGGTCAAAACGGCTGAATTTGAGCCCGAAAAAATACACTGTCTAATCATCGCCCATCGTGGATTCTGGGGCTTTCCGAAATGGTGCTATGGGCGACGTAGTTCCTCACGGTTCAAAAGTTATGAGGTTTTCAAGTTTAGACTCGTTTTAGGCTGAAAAAAAATAAAAAAATAAAAAGGAGTGCAACACGAGGACTTCCCGGGAGGTCACCAATCCTAGTACTACTCTCGCCCAAGCACGCTTCACTGCGGAGTTCTGATGGGATCCGGTGCATTAGTGCTGGTATGATCGCACCCGTCAGTACATCACTCTCGTTTCTATATATCCTTTTCTCTGCCAATCCAAGTGCAAGGCCGTGGGGCCCACATGATTTTCTGGCCGTTTTGTTTCGAGCGAAAAAGTGCGTCGAGGTTAATGGTGTTAAGAAAGCATCAAAAACACCCTGAGAATCCGCTTTCGATCTTTTTTACGTGCCATAACTTTCTGCAGCCCGTTTGAGGGTCAAAACGGCTGAATTTGAGCCCGAAAAAATACACTGTCTAATCATCGCCCATCGTGGATTCTGGGGCTTTCCAAAATGGTGCTATGGGCGACGTAGTTCCTCACGGTTCAAAAGTTATGAGGTTTTCAAGTTTAGACTCGTTTTAGGCTGAAAAAAAAATAAAAAAAATAAAAGGAGTGCAACACGAGGACTTCCCGGGAGGTCACCAATCCTAGTACTACTCTCGCCCAAGCACGCTTCACTGCGGAGTTCTGATGGGATCCGGTGCATTAGTGCTGGTATGATCGCACCCGTCAGTACATCACTCTCGTTTCTATATATCCTTTTCGCGGCCAATCCAAGTGCAAGGCCGTGGGGCCCACATGATTTTCTGGCCGTTTTGTTTCGAGCGAAAAAGTGCGTCGAGGTTAATGGTGTTAAGAAAGCATCAAAAACACCCTGAGAATCCGCTTTCGATCTTTTTTACGTGCCATAACTTTCTGCAGCCCGTTTGAGGGTCAAAACGGCTGAATTTGAGCCCAAAAAATTACGCCGTCTATCATCGCCCATCGTGGATTCTGGGGCTTTCCGAAATGGTGCTATGGGCGACGTAGTTCCTCACGGTTCAAAAGTTATGAGGTTTTCAAGTTTAGACTCGTTTTAGGCTGAAAAAAAAAAAAAAAATAAAAAGGAGTGCAACACGAGGACTTCCCGGGAGGTCACCAATCCTAGTACTACTCTCGCCCAAGCACGCTTCACTGCGGAGTTCTGATGGGATCCGGTGCATTAGTGCTGGTATGATCGCACCCGTCAGTACATCACTCTCGTTTCTATATATCCTTTTCTCGGCCAATCCAAGTGTAAGGCCGTGGGGCCCACATGATTTTCTTGCCGTTTTGTTTCGAGCGAAAAAGTGCGTCGAGGTTAATGGTGTTAAGAAAGCATCAAAAACACCCTGAGAATCCGTTTTCGATCTTTTTTACGTGCCTTAACTCTCCGCAGCCCTTTTGAGGGTCAAAACGGCTGAATTTGAGCCCGAAAAATTGCGCCGTCTATTCACCGCCCATTGTGGTTTCTGGGGCTTTCCGAAATGGTGCTATGGGCGACGTAGTTCCTCACGGTTCAAAAGTTATGAGGTTTTCAAGTTTAGACTCGTTTTAGGATGAAAACAAAATAAATAAAATAAAAAGTAGTGCAACACGAGGACTTCCCGGGAGGTCACCAATCCTAGTACTACTCTCGCCCAAGCACGCTTCACTGCGGAGTTCTGATGGGATCCGGTGCATTAGTGCTGGTATGATCGCACCCGTCAGTACATCACTCTCGTTTCTATATATCCTTTTCTCGGCCAATCCAAGTGCAAGGCCGTGGGTGTTGAAATGAAGAAGGGAATGACCAGAAGAAGAAGCTGGTTCATGATCCAAGTTTGATATTGTAGAGGAAGTAATCTGGATACTTCAAAGATGAGACTGGTTCATACAGACTTGTGAACCAAGTTATGGTTAGAGTGGAGAAGGAAGAAGCATGGCTGTGTGTGATCCATTGATCTTATAAATAAAGAAGACAAAGAGAAGAAGAGATACTTGAAAAGATTCAGGTCTGGAAAACCTTGCTACACAAGGCAGTCCGTACAGTCTTGGCTTCCAAGTTACCTAGAGTGACTTGGATGGTAAGGCAGGTGAGGAACTCGTACAGCTTGATCTTCTGAAGCAGATTTGAAGTTAAAATGGAGCATCAGACCGTTGGAGAGAGCTGAGACAAGTTGGGAATTAAATAGAGTAAAAGTCACATGTGCATAAGAGGATGAACCTGCTGTCACTTTCACCCAACCAGACTGTGCCCATCTCTCTCCCCTGTCACTCTCTACTCCCTCTGGTCGAGATTCACCTTGGCTGTACCTTCCTGGCTTCACCAGAAAACCCTACAATATTATTTGTTTAGTAAAACCCTGTTTTAGTATTTGTTTAATATGTGTGCTTGTCTATTTAAGATAATGATGTATCTGATTGTAAACTAAGGAGAGTAAAACTCTTTCTTCACATACTCTGGTTACTACACTCTCAGATTCTCTCTCTATTCTCTTGTCTCTCACGACCTCCATTACTCCCTTATACTCTAGCATACTCAGAAACTCTCCCAAACACTTTATACTCTCTTCACTCTCTCATTACTTTCAATTGCTCATCAATCACTCTCTCTGGTTTCATACTGAACCAGAAGCTTATTCTCATCATATTCCTTTTATTTCATCTCAATTCTTTCATGGTATCAGAGCCACAAGCTCTTGAGAACCTATATTGCTTCCGCAAATCATCCCTGTCCAAAATCTCTCTTTAAAAATCTGTTCAAACCTGTTTGTTACATCCTTTTATCCTCTGGTCCAAAGGTTTTCCAGGAGAGGAAAAACTCACCAGAACTCAAGATAAAGGAGTATCTCAGTCTCTGGAACTCAAGAAAGTCTTAGCTCAGTTCAGCAAGCTTCATCAAAGTCCAGTCTTTCAAATCCTGTCCCTTTCAAACCAGTAGGAACATCCTATTATCCACTGGTCCAAAAATCTTCAAGATGATGAATATTCAAGCATGGGCGAGTTCAGTGAAGCTCAAAACTCCAAACTACTCTCTCTGGGTCAGAATGATGAAGAAAAACCATAGAGGCAAAGGTGTTTGGAGCCATACTTCAGATGAAGCTCCATGGAAAATCTGCAAGGTCTTTGCTCATGTTAATGAGAGACAACCAGAAGCTCAGTCTCTGTCCAACAAATCCTACTTCAAGTTGGAAGAGAAGAAAGGTCAGAAGAGTCAGCACTGCAAGGAAGGACTCACTAAGGATAGGTGGTGGATATTCAATCCACATCTGAAACAAATGTACTTTCAATAAGCCCCCATGGGCTGGAGAGTCAAGAAACCAGCTCAGGTTTCTTGAGAGTAAGCGGAATTTCTACTCTAATAAAAGCACTGTGTGTGCTGGTCGTTTGTGTTGTCTTAGGGTGTTTAGAAACTAGCTTGTTGTTCTTGTCTAGTTTCTACACATGAAAAGACTGTCCAATTGTCATTTTGTCTAAGTATTTGTCTGCCTTAGAATTTTGTTAAGAGTCTTAGTGCTATTTTTAATCTCTGTCTCTGAAAAAAAAAAAAAATATGCCATTATATTATTCTAATCTTGTCTAGAAAATTGTCTGGTTTATTTGCTTCAAAATTGTCAAGAAAAAGTTTAGAAATTTCTTTTAAAATGTTGTTTAGACCTGGTGTTAGGTTGTGATGTTTCTATGTTACCTGAATGGTTAGTTATGATAATTAGGATTCAGTGTTGTTGCTTGAATAGTTTCAAGAAAGTTTATGTCCATTGTGTTCTTTGTTAAGGTGTTTTTGGAGATCAGACTTGGTGAGAAACCATGTTCTGATCTCTTTATTGTCTTTTGATACCTGTCTTTAGTTGTGGTGACAGGTTATTAAATGTTATGTGATGACCTTTACACATCAAGCACAAGCTCAAAGCTCACACCCTCTTGAAGACTGCTCAAACCGACTTTCTCAAATTTACTTCAATATGGAGTCAACAAAAGCCACGGTCCTCTCAGTCATTCTCAGGGTTCCTATCTGATCCCCTGGTCGTGTATGGTGAAGTCAAATCAGCAAGAAGAAACATTGAGAAGCCATTTCATCTCATGTTCTTAAAAGCACTCAAATTCAGCCATGCTTCAAGGAAAGTTCACAGGCGGATGATGTCCAATAGAACCAAGAAGACCAGGAGGACAGGAGGGGATCCAAGGGTGAGCTTTACAAACAGGGCCAAACACACAAGGAAAAGGAGTTGGGTAATGAATCCAAAACTCAAATCCACCAAGCTCAGATGAGTAGTGTGTATATGAAGGTTCAAGGAACCAGCCCAGGTTCCTTGGCTGTAAGTTAAACCTCCTAAACCTGAACAATAGCTTGTGTAATGTGTCTGGTCGTTTTTGAGTGATGGTTTAGAGTCCAATGGATCATGATAAGTTGCTAGAAGTTGCATTTTGTCTTAATCTTATCATCTGTGGTTGTTTTTGTTCCTAGAAGTGTCTGCCTAGGTTGTCATGCATCCATGATATATTGATATCGATTGGGAGTCCTTTAATTGTCATGTCTGCCTTGAGATTGTTAAGTATCTAGGAGTGTTCCTAGATGTGTGGTGTATTCATGCTGTTGTTGAAATTGATTAGGTTATTAGCCTAGTCTTCTTTAGCATCTGGATTGTCTTAAAAATGCATATTGGATTGTATTAAAGAGGCATACATATTGTTCCTGGTGCATTCATATTGTTTCTAAAGCTGTCATAGGAGGTGATAAGCTGTTTTGCAATCTGTTTTTTTTTAAGCAGTGGCGACCAGTCTTCATTTTATTACATGATCTGGTCCCATGCTGATGTTACTGATCCCTATCTGAGTTGTAATGGTGTGTAGGACACATGATGTGACTATTAGACCAGAAGCAGCAACAGGAAAAGAGATATACCCATGTTGATCAGAGCCTGCACAAGATGCATATTCCTGAACATGGAGAAAAGAGACCATGTTGTTCAGAGCCTACACTTGGTGTATATTACTGACCATGGAGAGACATCTTATGAGTGGAATCAGTTGGCTTAAGCGCAGGCGTAGGAGCTGTTGTGCTCCTGGTTCAAGAGACTCACAAGGAAGGCCATCACCTAAGTCATGAGGAGACTGGTGGTCCAAAGACATTGGAGCTGAAGGCAAATGGTGATCCAGTTGGCTTAAGCGCAGATGTTGGTATTGTTGTGCTCCTGGAAGATGGTGAACTGGTTGGCTTAAGCGCAGATGTTGGTATTGTTGTGCTCCCAGTTCAAAACTCATTGAAGCTCACGTTCAAGCTTGTCACTATACTCAGTCAAGCTTGAGGAGGGGAATATCAGTGAGCTACCAAAAGATCCATGAAGCTTATTATATCCAGTGTCCCATTTCCTCATAGAAGACCAGCAAGAGGTTGGCAAATTAAAAGAGGACTTAAGTGATCAGTCTGAAGAAGCTGTCACTCCTCACTGTTCTTACCAGCCAGATGCAAGGATTATTCAATCAGGGACATTCTTGGCTAAGCAATCACATGATGGTGGCAAATTATGGAGTTGCAAAGTCCCCCTACATGTTGAAACTTCAAGAGAACAATGCAAAGGCTGGTTGAGAGAAGGAATGGCGTGGAGGATTCAAGTGCTCTGCACTCCTCATCAACATTCCAGAAACTAATGCAAGGGGAGTACCTAAAACCATCCTTATTCTTATGTGAGAATAGGTTTTCCCCTTGAGAATTGATACATGCATTCTTTGTATGATTGAATCAGGTACCTATTGAGCTCATGAACAAAGGCAAGCTTTGTCTCAACCCCTAAATAGAGGCAAGAAGCCAGAAGAAAGGGGGAGACAAGCTCAGGTCATAAGAAGAAGCTCAAAGGTGATTTGATGGTGAAGGAATTGGCGCCAATCCAAGTTTGCAAGTAGTGGATTCACTCTTGCATTACTCAGTACCAACCGTGTGATTGAGCTCACCATTCTTATAAAAGGGAAGCACCTTAAACTCATCTCAATACATTCATGATTGTCCTTATACTTAAACTATTATTGAGTTTGATGTGATGAGTGCATTTCCTTAAGAACTGATGCACTTTTGAAATGATGTATCAGGTACCAAAATAAGCTTGAGCCTCACTGAAGATGATGATGATGATCCGGTCATGTCCTAGCCTTCCTAAGGTAGCTTGAAGCCAGTTGAGAGAGAGAGAGACCCTAAACCGGCCACAAAATGATCCAGCCGGCCACTTGTGCTCAAGGATAGCAAGTTATGGTGATTCATACTTGCTATACCTATTAGGCCACGATCCAGAGCCTAAGGACTCCACCATGATGAATCTGAAGTTCCTTAGGCTCACTGGCCAATCCCTAAGCTTTGTAGAAACTCCACTCTTTTTCCCTTAGCAAGTTTTGTCCCAATGGGTTTTCTTGCTAAGGTTTTTAATGAGGGAGCTTCTTCAAGGTTCCAAGCTTGTCCAAGGATCTCCTATGGTCAAGCTTGAGGGGGAGTGTTGAAATGAAGAAGGGAATGACCAGAAGAAGAAGCTGGTTCATGATCCAAGTTTGATATTGTAGAGGAAGTAATCTGGATACTTCAAAGATGAGACTGGTTCATACAGACTTGTGAACCAAGTTATGGTTAGAGTGGAGAAGGAAGAAGCATGGCTGTGTGTGATCCATTGATCTTATAAATAAAGAAGACAAAGAGAAGAAGAGATACTTGAAAAGATTCAGGTCTGGAAAACCTTGCTACACAAGGCAGTCCGTACAGTCTTGGCTTCCAAGTTACCTAGAGTGACTTGGATGGTAAGGCAGGTGAGGAACTCGTACAGCTTGATCTTCTGAAGCAGATTTGAAGTTAAAATGGAGCATCAGACCGTCGGAGAGAGCTGAGACAAGTTGGAATTAAATAGAGTAAAAGTCACATGTGCATAAGAGGATGAACCTGCTGTCACTTTCACCCAACCAGACTGTGCCCATCTCTCTCCCCTGTCACTCTCTACTCCCTCTGGTCGAGATTCACCTTGGCTGTACCTTCCTGGCTTCACCAGAAAACCCTACAATATTATTTGTTTAGTAAAACCCTGTTTTAGTATTTGTTTAATATGTGTGCTTGTCTATTTAAGATAATGATGTATCTGATTGTAAACTAAGGAGAGTAAAACTCTTTCTTCACATACTCTGGTTACTACACTCTCAGATTCTCTCTCTATTCTCTTGTCTCTCACGACCTCCATTACTCCCTTATACTCTAGCATACTCAGAAACTCTCCCAAACACTTTATACTCTCTTCACTCTCTCATTACTTTCAATTGCTCATCAATCACTCTCTCTGGTTTCATACTGAACCAGAAGCTTATTCTCATCATATTCCTTTTATTTCATCTCAATTCTTTCAGTGGGGCCCACATGATTTTCTGGCCGTTTCTTTTCGAGCCATAAAGTGCGTCGAGGTTAATGGTGTTAAGAAAGCATCAAAAACACCCTGAGAATCCTCTTTCGATCTTTTTTACGTGCCATAACTTTCTGCAGCCCGTTTGAGGGTCAAAACGGCTGAATTTGAACCCGAAAAATTACGCCGTCTAGTCACCGCCCATTGTGGATTCTGGGGCTTTCCGAAATGGTGCTATGGGCAACGTAGTTTCTCACGGTTCAAAAGTTATGAGGTTTTCAAGTTTAAACTCGTTTTAGGAAGAAAAAAAAGTAAAAAAAATAAAAAGGAGTGCAACACGAGGACTTCCCGGGAGGTCACCAATCCTAGTACTACTCTCGCCCAAGCACGCTTCACTGCGGAGTTCTGATGGGATCCGGTGCGTAAGTGCTGGTATGATCGCACCCGTCAGTACATCACTCTCGTTTCTATATATCCTTTTCGCGGCCAACCCAAATGCAAGGCCGTGGGGCCCACATGATTTTCTGCCCGTTTTGTTTCGAGCGAAAAAGTGCGTCGAGGTTAATGGTGTTAAGAAAGCATCAAAAACACCCTGAGAATCTGCTTTCGATCTTTTTTACGTGCCATAACTTTCTGCAGCCCATTTGAGGGTCAAAACGGCTGAATTTGAGCCCGAAAAATTGCGCCGTCTATTCACCGCCCATTATGGATTCTGGGGCTTTCCGAAATGGTGCTATGGGCGACGTAGTTCCTCACGGTTCAAAAGTTATGAGGTTTTCAAGTTTAGACTCTATTTAGGCTGAAAAAAAAATAAAAAAATAAAAAGGAGTGCAACACGAGGACTTCCCGGGAGGTCACCAATCCTAGTACTACTCTCGCCCAAGCACGCTTCACTGCGGAGTTCTGATGGGATCCGGTGCATTAGTGCTGGTATGATCGCACCCATCAGTACATCACTCTCGTTTCTATATATCCTTTTCTCGGCCAATCCAAGTGTAAGGCCGTGGGGCCTACGTGATTTTCTTGCCGTTTTGTTTCGAGTGAAAAAGTGCGTCGAGGTTAATGGTGTTAAGAAAGCATCAAAAACACCCTGAGAATCCGTTTTCAATCTTTTTTACGTCCCTTAACTTTCCACAGCCCGTTTGAGGGTCAAAACGGCTGAATTTGAGCCCGAAAAATTGTGCCGTCTATTCATCGCCCATTGTGGTTTCTAGGGCTTTCTGAAATGGTTCTATGGGCGACATAGTTCCTCACGGTTCAAAAGTTATGAGGTTTTCAAGTTTAGACTCGTTTTAAGATGAAAAAAAAATAAAAAAATAAAAATTAGTGCAACACGAGGACTTCCCGGGAGGTCACCAATCCTAGTACTACTCTCGCCCAAGCACGCTTCACTGCGGAGTTCTGATGGGATCCGGTGAATTAGTGCTGGTATGATCGCACCCGTCAGTACATCACTCTCGTTTCTATATATACTTTTCTCGGCCAATCCAAGTGCAAGGCCGTGGGGCCCACATGATTTTCTGGCCGTTTCTTTTCGAGCCATAAAGTGTGTCGAGGTTAATGGTGTTAAGAAAGCATCAAAAACACCCTGAGAATCCGCTTTCGATCTTTTTTACGTGCCATAACTTTCTACCGCCCGTTTGAGGGTCAAAACGGCTGAATTTGAACCCGAAAAATTACGCCGTCTAGTCACCGCCCATTGTGGATTCTGGGGCTTTCCGAATGGTGCTATGGGCGACGTAGTTCTTCACGGTTCAAAAGTTATGAGGTTTTCAAGTTTAGACTCGTTTTAGGAAGAAAAAAAAGTAAAAAAATAAAAAGGAGTGCAACACGAGGACTTCCCGGGAGGTCACCAATCCTAGTACTACTCTCGCCCAAGCACGCTTCACTGCGGAGTTCTGATGGGATCCGGTGCATTAGTGCTGGTATGATCGCACCCGTCAGTACATCACTCTCGTTTCTATATATCCTTTTCGCGGCCAATCCAAGTGCAAGGCCGTGGGGCCCACATGATTTTCTGGCCGTTTTGTTTCGAGCGAAAAAGTGCGTCGAGGTTAATGGTGTTAAGAAAGCATCAAAAGCACCCTGAGAGTCCGCTTTCGATCTATTTTACGTGCCATAACTTTCTGCAGCCCGTTTGAGGGTGAAAACGGCTGAATTTGAGCCCAAAAAATTACGCCGTCTAATCACCGCCCGTTATGGATTCTGGGGCTTTCCGAAATGGTGCTATGGGCGACGTAGTTCCTCACGGTTCAAAAGTTATGAGGTTTTCAAGTTTGGACTCGTTTTAGGCTGAAAAAAAAATAAAAAAATAAAATGGAGTGCAACACGAGGACTTCCCGGGAGGTCACCAATCCTAGTACTACTCTCGCCCAAGCACGCTTCACTGCGGAGTTCTGATGGTATCCGGTGCATTAGTGCTGGTATGATCGCACCCGTCAGTACATCACTCTCGTTTCTATATATCCTTTTCGCGGCCAATCCAAGTGCAAGGCCGTGAGGCCCACATGATTTTCTGGCCGTTTTGTTTCGAGCGAAAAAGTGCGTCGAGGTTAATGGTGTTAAGAAAGCATCAAAACACCCTGAGAATCCGCTTTCGATCTTTTTTATGTTCCATAACTTTCTGCAGCCCGTTTGAGGGTCAAAACGGCTGAATTTGAGCCCGAAAATTTACGCCGTCTAATCACCGCCCATCGTGGATTCTGGGGCTTTCCGAAATGGTGCTATGGGCGACGTAGTTCCTCACGGTTCAAAAGTTATGAGGGTTTCAAGTTTGGACTCGTTTTAGGCTGAAAAAAAAATAAAAAAATAAAAAGGAGTGCAACACGAGGACTTCCCGGGAGGTCACCAATCCTAGTACTACTCTCGCCCAAGCACGCTTCACTGGGGAGTTCTGATGGGATCCGGTGCATTAGTGCTGGTATGATCGCACCCGTCAGCACATCACTCTCGTTTCTATTGTGAGTTTTAATGATTTATGAGATGGTTATGTGTATAGATTAAGGAGATTAAGTTAGAACCATAAGAATAAGAAAGAGAGAGATTGTTGCAAAGTGAGAGAGTAAGAAGGAGGAATCTCTTATTCCCTTACTTGATTAATTTCTCAGACATGTTACATAAATAGATACAACAGTTTCTAATGAGACAATAGGAATTAATAAACAAATGGAGACAGCATGGGATCAAGTCACTCTCAACTGAGCCATGAAAGTGACATCTCCTCTTTCTCTTACATCCTTAGCTTAACATGTGACTTTGGCTTGTCTTTGAGCTCCAACAGATCCATCCACTTGCTCCCACTTGTTTAAACTATTCCATACCTTATGGAGACTGATGGTGAGACATTTAAAAACGCCCACACCCTTGCTTGCCTTCCAAGACACACTTGTTTCGGATTAGGGCAAACTGTATGGCTTGATTCAAATTGCTGTTTCCCTCTTGTTTCCATAGTTCTGATTCATGCCTTTACTCTTGATCTTTATTGCTTCATCTCAACACTCCCCCTCAAGCTTGACAATAGGAATTGGCCAAGCTTGGAAACCATGAAGCATTCCCTCATTAAAACCTTTAGCTTGGAAAAACCTCATGGGATAAAAACCAAGCCAAGGAAAAAGAGTAGAACACTTCATGGCTAAGAGGATCAGTGTGATGAAAGATCTACGAGTCCTAACTTGGAATGTATGAACTCGCAAACCTTGGTGCTTGCAGCCTTGGTGAAGATGTCAGCTAGTTGATCCTCACTTCTTGTGTAACAAGGTAAGATGATCCTTTGTTCCACTGCTTGCCTAACTTTATGACAGTCCACCTCAATGTGTTTAGTCCTCTCATGGAACACACTGTTGGAAGCTATGTGTATTGCAGCTTGATTATCACAATGCATGGTGATTGGAGTTGATGTCTCTATACCCAAGTCTTGAAGTAGGTTTCTGATCCAGATCAACTCACTAGTGAGCTTCCTCATTGCCCTATATTCAGCTTCAGCAGTTGAGCATGACACTATCTTCTGTTTCTTGCTCTTCCAAGTGACAAGATTGCCTCCAATAAATGTAAAATAGCCTGTGGTGGATCTCCTATCCACTCTGTCTCCTGCCCAATCAGCATCACAATACCCAACTATCTCTGTACTTTTGTTGCATCCCATCCACACTCCTTGCCCTGGCGCCTCTCTTAGGTATCTTAGGATCCTTTCAACCATGTTCCAATGGTGTATCTTGGGAGCTTGCATATGCTGGCTTACTTAGTTAACTGCAAAGCATACATCAGGCCTGGTGATGGTGAGGTATATCAGCTTTCCCACCATTCTCCTATAGTGTTTAACATCAGCATAGGGCTTGTCTTCAATCTCCCCCTCACGCAGCACCTTATACCCATCTTCTAGTGGAGTCTTGGCTGCTCTTCCTCCTAGATCACCTGCCTCATTCAGAAGATCAAGTGTGTACTTCCTTTGGGATAAGAATAGCCCATCCTTGGATCGGCACATCTCAATCCCTAGAAAGTACTTTAACTCTCCCAAGTCTTTGATATCAAAAGATAATTTAACGAAAGCTTTAGTTAGGAGTATACCTTCTTTGTCACTCCCGGTGATGATGATATCATCAACATATACTAAGATCACAACAATCCCTTGCTTGCTGGTGAGTGTAAAGAGAGTATGATCTGCCTCAGATTTCACAAAGCCCCTTCCATTGAGTGTGGTGCTGAGCTTGTGGTACCATGCCCTAGGTGATTGTTTTAGTCCGTAGATAGCCTTCTTGAGTCTAAGAACATTTCCAGGCTTTACTAGGTGTTCTAGGCCAGGAGGTGGCCTCATATAGACTTCATCTTCTAGTTCTCCTTGTAGGAAAGCATTCTTCACATCCATTTGCCATAGATCCCACTCTAAGTTGACAGCCAAAGATAGGATTATCCTTATGGTGTGAAGTTTAGCAACTGGTGCAAAGGTATCTAGGTAATCCTCTCCATATGTTTGAGTGAAGCCCCTTGCTACTAGTCTTGTCTTGCGCCTTTCTACTGTCCCATCAGCATTGTACTTGATGGTGAAGATCCAGCGGCTTGTTACAGCTCTCTTGCCTTTAGGTAGTTCAGCTTCATACCATGTATCATTGATGATCATGGCATTAGTCTCACTGCCCACTGATTCTTTCCATTCGTCATGCTCCATAGCTTCCTCATAAGACCTTGGAATGTATTCCTGATCCAACTCTCCAATAAACACCACATGTTCTTGGGGATAATGAGCTAGAGAGCACACTCCTTGTATAGGATGGGCCACAGCTTGAGCATTGAAGTAGACCCTGTTGTTCTTCCAGTTTAGATCAACCGGCTTTCTGATCCTAGAACTTCTTCTTAGAACCGGCTGCTGTGAACTACTTTCCTCAGTTCCTATTTGATCACTATTAGGCTGAGGCTGGCTTGCAATCACTACTGGCTCCTCTTGAGTAGTGTGATGATCCTGCTCCTCTTCTGTATGATGCTCAGCTTGATCATGACTTGCTGAATCCTCCTGATTATGTTCAGCTTGATTGTCCCCCTCAGGATCAAGGTGAGGAATCTCAATCACATCAGTATCAACTTCAGTAGATGGAGTGGACTGGTGGGGACTCGCCTCAGGTGTACTGGCGCCTTTCTCTTGGTGTATACTGATCCCAAGTCTTTCCATTACTCTCCTTAGATTGTTGGCTCTATCCGAGGCTGATTGGGACAGATTCTCTAACTCTTCCCAACTCTTTCCATCATAGTAGCCTCTGGATTCCACAAATTTCACATCTCTTGAGACTAAGACCCTCCTGGTCTCTGGTACATAACACTTATAGCCTTTCTGGTGAGGAGAGTACCCAATAAATATTGCCTTTGTGCTCTTGGCTGACAGCTTATCTCTTTGTTCTCCTGGTATCAAAACAAAGCAAAGACACCCAAACACACGCATATGTTCTATAGATGATTTGTTTTTGTTAAGTACCTCATAAGGGGATTGATCTTGAAGGACTTTTGTGGGGATCCTATTGATTAGATAGCAAGCTGTTAAAACTGCATCTCCCCAAAATCGCTTGGGCACACTTGTGTGAAACATCATGCTCCTTGCCACCTCCATGAGATGTCTATTCTTTCTCTCAGCTACACCATTTTGTTGTGGAGTATATGGACAGCTAGTTTGGTGGATCATCCCATGTTTGGCTAAGTGTTGTTTGAAAGCATTGCTTGTGTATTCTCCTCCATTATCTGATCTCAAAATCTTAATCTTGGCATTAAAGTGGTTAGATACATGGGTTTGAAAATTTATGAAAGCTTCTAAGACCCTATCTTTAGATTGTAATAATGTGATCCATGTATACTTTGATTTCTCATCTATAAAGGTCACAAAATACTTATGATGTTCTCTAGATATGCATGGAGCAGTCCATACATCAGAGTGGATTAAGTCAAAGCAATGTTCATAAATAGTACTTGATCTAGAGAACACACTCTTGCAATGTTTGCCTAGAATACAAGCCTCACAATCACTTTTAAAGGAAATACTTGGAATCATGATGTTCAAAGCACGAGAATGGGGATGTCCTAATCTAGCATGCCATAATACATCTTTAGGTAAAGTAGAAATAGAATTTAGAGCATAAGATAAATCAGCTGATAGCTTAGTGTCTTCAAGTAAGTACAAGTCTCCCTTGGTTACACCTTTGCCAAGCAACCTACTAGTTTCAATATCCTGAAAGTAGACATCATTAGGAGTGAAAGTAACACTACAATTCAAGTCATTAGTAGCTCTTTTAATTGATAACAAGTTTGAGGTAAAACTAGGCATATAGAAAGCTTTAGAATCTTTATCAAATAGCCTAAGATCACCTACACCTTTGATTGGTACTTTCTCTCCATTAGCTATCATAACATTTCCTAGGGCAGGAACAATGTTTTTAATTAAGCTAAGATCACTAATCATGTGGTGACTTGCCCCTGAATCTATAACTAAAGATTTTGTAATTTTAGGTTCAGTTAAAGCATTCAGCAAGATACCACAAGTGGAGGCATGTAAAGAGGTACCAAGTGTGTTACCAGAGTTATCCTTGAGGAGTTTGATGAGAGCCTCAATGTCAGAACGTCTGATGACTTCATCTTGATTGTTCCTCAAGGTAAGGTTGGCACTGGAAGCTAGAGCCTTGCCTTCACCACCTGCTGGAGCAGAGCGCATGGTAGCTGGAGTAGATGGCTCTCCCATGTCACCAGAGAAGTTGGCTCTTGCATCATTGTAGTTGGTTCTGAACTTTTGTGGCTTGAGGTGAGGATGGAGGATCCAGCACTTGTCCTTTCCATGGCCTTTCTTCTTGCAATGATCACAGATCCACACCTTCTTGTCTTCAGTCTTGTAGGTGCCTTTATTTGCAAGTCCTTCAGCTTGGTTTGCTAGTACCAAGTCTTGCTTGCCTCCAAAGAGCCCCACTGATCCTTGTTCTTTCTGAATCCTAGCACAAACTTCTTCAAGGGATGGGAGTTCCTTGTCTCTTAAGATATGCTTGATTAGATCATTGTATCCAGGGTTGAGAGTAGAGAGTAGTGCAAACACCTTGTCTTGTTCTCTCCTTTCATTCAACACATCTGGATCAATAGTTGCTGGCCTTAACATCTCTAGCTCAGCCCACAGAGATCTGAACTTCCCAAAATGTTTATCAAAGTCATTGTCCTCTTGACTGAGAGTATTGATAGCCCTCTTGACTTCAAACACCCTACTGATGTTGGACTGGTTTCCATACACCTTCTTGAGTGTATCCCATAGGTCTTTTGAAGTTTCACAGTAGCCATAAGCTTCCTGGAGTGAAGCATCAAGGCTGGACTGAAGAATAGACAGTACCATGAGATCCTCTTGATTCTTTTTCTTGTCGCCAGCCTCACTAACCACCACTTCTCTACCATCCTCTCCTAGGATTGTTTTCTTTGGGTTCTTGCCTTCTTCAACTATATCCCAGAAGCCTCTGCCTCCAAGAGCTGTCTTAGCAAGCCTTGCCCACAACAGATAGTTAGCTCCCTTAAGAGTAACCGGAATCACAACCATTTTTGAATTTTCTCCAGAATCCATCAAGAACAACTCAAGAACAGTTCAAGAATGATGAGAGAAAATAAAAGGATTTGTGAAAAAGAAATAATCAGAGTGAAAGATTTGCGGAAGTAATAGGTTTCAAGAGCTTAAATGCTCTGATACCATGTGAGTTTTAATGATTTATGAGATGGTTATGTGTATAGATTAAGGAGATTAAGTTAGAACCATAAGAATAAGAAAGAGAGAGATTGTTGCAAAGTGAGAGAGTAAGAAGGAGGAATCTCTTATTCCCTTACTTGATTAATTTCTCAGACATGTTACATAAATAGATACAACAGTTTCTAATGAGACAATAGGAATTAATAAACAAATGGAGACAGCATGGGATCAAGTCACTCTCAACTGAGCCATGAAAGTGACATCTCCTCTTTCTCTTACATCCTTAGCTTAACATGTGACTTTGGCTTGTCTTTGAGCTCCAA
Source organism: Brassica napus (assembly GCF_020379485.1). Lineage (NCBI taxonomy): Eukaryota > Viridiplantae > Streptophyta > Magnoliopsida > Brassicales > Brassicaceae > Brassica > Brassica napus. Next base: position 26,107 of record NW_026015168.1, read on the forward strand.
CAGATCCATCCACTTGCTCCCACTTGTTTAAACTATTCCATACCTTATGGAGACTGATGGTGAGACATTTAAAAACGCCCACACCCTTGCTTGCCTTCCAAGACACACTTGTTTCGGATTAGGGCAAACTGTATGGCTTGATTCAAATTGCTGTTTCCCTCTTGTTTCCATAGTTCTGATTCATGCCTTTACTCTTGATCTTTATTGCTTCATCTCAACATCTATATATCATTTTTGCGGCCAATCCAAGTGCAAGGCCGTGGGGCCCACATGATTTTCTGGCCGTATTGTTTCGAGCGAAAAAGTGCGTCGAGGTTAATGGTGTTAAGAAAGCATCAAAAACACCCTGAGAATCCGCTTTCGATCTTTTTACGTGCCATAACTTTCTGCTGCCCGTTTTTGAGGGTCAAAACGGCTGAATTTGAGCCCGAAAAATTACGCCGTCTAATCACCACCCATTGCGGATTCTGGGGCTTTCCGAAATGGTGCTATGGGGACGTAGTTCCTCACGGTTCAAAAGTTATGAGGTTTTCAAGTTTGGACTCGTTTTAGGCTGAAAAAAGTAAAAAAATAAAAAGGAGTGCAACACGAGGACTTCCCGGGAGGTCACCAATACTAGTACTACTCTCGCCCAAACACGCTTCACTGCGGAGTTCTGATGGGATCCGGTGCATTAGTGCTGGTATGATCGCACCCGTCAGTACATCACTCTCGTTTCTATATATCCTTTTCTCGGCCAATCCAAGTGCAAGGCCGTGGGGCCCACATGATTTTCTGATCGTTTCTTTTCGAGCCAAAAGTGCGTCGAGGTTAATGGTGTTAAGACAGCATCAAAAACACCCTGAGAGTCCGCTTTCGATCTTTTTTACGTGCCATTACTTTCTGCAGCCCGTTTGAGGGTCAAAACGACTGAATTTGAACCCGACAAATTACGCCGTCTAGTCACCGCCAATTGTGGATTCTGGGGCTTTCCGAAATGGTGCTATGGGCGACGTAGTTCCTCACGGTTCAAAAGTTATGAGGTTTTCAAGTTTAGACTCGTTTTAGGAAGAAAACAAAGTAAAAAAATAAAAAGGAGTGCAACACGAGGACTTCCCGGGAGGTCACCAATCCTAGTACTACTCTCGCCCAAGCACGCTTCACTGCGGAGTTCTGATGGGATCCGGTGCATTAGTGCTGGTATGATCGCACCCGTCAGTACATCACTCTCGTTTCTATATATCCTTTTCGCGGCCAATCCAAGTGCAAGGCCGTGGGGCCCACATGATTTTCTGGCCGTTTTGTTTCGAGCGAAAAAGTGCGTCGAGGTTAATGGTGTTAAGAAAGCATCAAAACACCCTGAGAATCCGCTTTCGATCTTTTTTACGTGCCTTAACTTTCCGCAGCCCGTTTGAGGGTCAAAACGGCTTAATTTGAGCCCAAAAAATTACGCCGTCTATTCATCGCCCATCGTGGATTCTGGGGCTTTCCGAAATGGTGCTATGGGCGACGTAGTTCCTCACGGTTCAAAAGTTATGAGGTTTTCAAGTTTAGACTCGTTTTAGGCTGAAAAAAAATAAAAAATAAAAAGGAGTGCAACACGAGGACTTCCCGGGAGGTCACCAATCCTAGTACTACTCTCGCCCAAGCACGCTTCACTGCGGAGTTCTGATGGGATCCGGTGCATTAGTGCTGGTATGATCGCACCCGTCAGTACATCACTCTCGTTTCTATATATCCTTTTCTCGGCCAATCCAAGTGCAAGGCCGTGGGGCCCACATGATTTTCTGGCCGTTTTGTTTCGAGTGAAAAAGTGCGTCGAGGTTAATGGTGTTAAGAAAGCATCAAAACACCCTGAGAATCCGCTTTCGATCTTTTTTATGTCCCATAACTTTCTGCAGCCCGTTTGAGGGTCAAAACGGCTTAATTTGAGCCCAAAAAATTACGCCGTCAATACATCGCCCATCGTGGATTCTGGGGCTTTCCGAAATGGTGCTATGGGCGACGTAGTTCCTCACGGTTCAAAAGTTATGAGGTTTTCAAGTTTGGACTCGTTTTAGGCTGAAAAAAAATAAAAAAATAAAAGGAGTGCAACACGAGGACTTCCCGGGAGGTCACCAATCCTAGTACTACTCTCGCCCAAGCACGCTTCACTGCGGAGTTCTGATGGGATCCGGTGCATTAGTGCTGGTATGATCGCACCCGTCAGTACATCACTCTCGTTTCTATATATCCTTTTCGCGGCCAATCCAAGTGCAAGGCCGTGGGGCCCACATGATTTTCTGGCCGTTTTGTTTCGAGCGAAAAAGTGCGTCGAGGTTAATGGTGTTAAGAAAGCATCAAAACACCCTGAGAATCCGCTTTCGATCTTTTTTATGTGCCATAACTTTCTGCAGCCCGTTTGAGGGTCAAAACGGCTGAATTTGAGCCCGAAAATTTACGCCGTCTAATCACCACCCATCGTGGATTCTGGGGCTTTCCGAAATGGTGCTATGGGCGACGTAGTTCCTCACGGTTCAAAAGTTATGAGGTTTTCAAGTTTGGACTCGTTTTAGGCTGAAAAAAAATAAAAAAATAAAAAGGAGTGCAACACGAGGACTTCCCGGGAGGTCACCAATCCTAGTACTACTCTCGCCCAAGCACGCTTCACTGCGGAGTTCTGATGGGATCCGGTGCATTAGTGCTGGTATGATCGCACCCGTCAGTACATCACTCTCGTTTCTATATATCCTTTTGCGGCCAATCCAAGTGCAAGGCCGTGGGGCCCACATGATTTTCTTGCCGTTTTGTTTCGAGCGAAAAAGTGCGTCGAGATTAATGGTGTTAAGAAAGCATCAAAACACCCTGAGAATCCGCTTTCGATCTTTTTTATGTTCCATAACTTTCTGCAGCCCGTTTGAGGGTCAAAACGGCTTAATTTGAGCCCAAAAAATTACGCCGTCTATTCACCGCCCATCGTGGATTCTGGGGCTTTCCAAAATGGTGCTATGGGCGACGTAGTTCCTCACGGTTCAAAAGTTATGTGGTTTTCAAGTTTGGACTCGTTTTAGGCTGAAAAAAAAATAAAAAAATAAAAAGGAGTGCAACACGAGGACTTCCCGGGAGGTCACCAATCCTAGTACTACTCTCGCCCAAGAATGCTTGACTGCGGAGTTCTGATGGGATCCGGTGCATTAGTGCTGGTATGATCGCACCCGTCAGTACATCACTCTCGTTTCTATATATCCTTTTCGCGGCAATCCAAGTGCAAGGCCGTGGGGCCCACATGATTTTCTGGCCGTTTTGTTTCGAGCGAAAAAGTGCGTCGAGGTTAATGGTGTTAAGAAAGCATCAAAACACCCTGAGAATCCGCTTTCGATCTTTTTTACGTGCCATAACTTTCTGCAGCCCGTTTGAGGGTCAAAACGGCTGAATTTGAGCCCGAAAATTTACGCCGTCTATCACCGCCCATCGTGGATTCTGGGGCTTTCCGAAATGGTGCTATGGGCGACGTAGTTCCTCACGGTTCAAAAGTTATGAGGTTTCAAGTTTGGACTCGTTTTAGGCTGAAAAAAAAATAAAAAAATAAAAAGGAGTGCAACACGAGGACTTCCCGGGAGGTCACCAATCCTAGTACTACTCTCGCCCAAGCACGCTTCACTGCGGAGTTCTGATGGGATCCGGTGCATTAGTGCTGGTATGATCGCACCCGTCAGTACATCACTCTCGTTTCTATATATCATTTTTGCGGCCAATCCAAGTGCAAGGCCGTGGGGCCCACATGATTTTCTTGCCGTTTTGTTTCGAGCGAAAAAGTGCGTCGAGGTTAATGGTGTTAAGAAAGCATCAAAACACCCTGAGAATCCGCTTTCGATCTTTTTTACGTGCCTTAACTTTCTGCAGCCCGTTTGAGGGTCAAAACGGCTTAATTTGAGCCCAAAAAATTACGCCGTCTATTCATCGCCCATCGTGGATTCTGGGGCTTTCCGAAATGGTGCTATGGGCGACGTAGTTCCTCACGGTTCAAAAGTTATGAGGGTTTCAAGTTTGGACTCGTTTTAGGCTGAAAAAAAAATAAAAAAATAAAAAGGAGTGCAACACGAGGACTTCCCGGGAGGTCACCAATCCTAGTACTACTCTCGCCCAAGCACGCTTCACTGCGGAGTTCTGATGGGATCCGGTGCATTAGTGCTGGTATGATCGCACCCGTCAGTACATCACTCTCGTTTCTATATATCATTTTTGCGGCCAATCCAAGTGCAAGGCCGTGGGGCCCACATGATTTTCTGGCCGTTTTGTTTCGAGCGAAAAAGTGCGTCGAGGTTAATGGTGTTAAGAAAGCATCAAAACACCCTGAGAATCCGCTTTCGATCTTTTTTATGTGCCATAACTTTCTGCAGCCCGTTTGAGGGTCAAAACGGCTGAATTTGAGCCCGAAAATTTACGCCGTCTAATCACCGCCCATCGTGGATTCTGGGGCTTTCCGAAATGGTGCTATGGGCGACGTAGTTCCTCACGGTTCAAAAGTTATGAGGTTTTCAAGTTTGGACTCGTTTTAGGCTGAAAAAAAATAAAAAATAAAAAGGAGTGCAACACGAGGACTTCCCGGGAGGTCACCAATCCTAGTACTACTCTCGCCCAAGCACGCTTCACTGCGGAGTTCTGATGGGATCCGGTGCATTAGTGCTGGTATGATCGCACCCGTCAGTACATCACTCTCGTTTCTATATATCCTTTTCGCGTCCATCCAAGTGCAAGGCCGTGGGGCCCACATGATTTTCTGGCCGTTTTGTTTCGAGCGAAAAAGTGCGTCGAGGTTAATGGTGTTAAGAAAGCATCAAAAACACCCTGAGAATCCGCTTTCGATCTTTTTTACGTGCCATAACTTTCTGCAGCCCGTTTGAGGGTCAAAACGGCTGAATTTGAGCCCGAAAAATTACGCCGTCTAATTACCGCCCATCGTGGTATCTGGGGCTTTCCGAAATGGTTCTATGGGCGACGTAGTTCCTCACGGTTCAAAAGTTATGAGGTTTTCAAGTTTGGACTCGTTTTAGGCTGAAAAAAAAATAAAAAAAAAAAAGGAGTGCAACACGAGGACTTCCCGGGAGGTCACCAATCCTAGTACTACTCTCGCCCAAGCACGCTTCACTGCGGAGTTCTGATGGGATCCGGTGCATTAGTGCTGGTATGATCGCACCCGTCAGTACATCACTCTCGTTTCTATATATCATTTTTGCGGCCAATCCAAGTGCAAGGCCGTGGGGCCCACATGATTTTCTTGCCGTTTTGTTTCGAGCGAAAAAGTGCGTCGAGGTTAATGGTGTTAAGAAAGCATCAAAACACCCTGAGAATCCGCTTTCGATCTTTTTTACGTGCCTTAACTTTCTGCAGCCCGTTTGAGGGTCAAAACGGCTGAATTTGAGCCCAAAAAATTACGCCGTCTATTCATCGCCCATCGTGGATTCTGGGGCTTTCCGAAATGGTGCTATGGGCGACGTAGTTCCTCACGGTTCAAAAGTTATGAGGTTTTCAAGTTTGGACTCGTTTTAGGCTGAAAAAAAATAAAAAATAAAAAGGAGTGCAACACGAGGACTTCCCGGGAGGTCACCAATCCTAGTACTACTCTCGCCCAAGCACGCTTCACTGCGGAGTTCTGATGGGATCCGGTGCATTAGTGCTGGTATGATCGCACCCGTCAGTACATCACTCTCGTTTCTATATATCCTTTTTCGGCCAATCCAAGTGCAAGGCCGTGGGGCCCACATGATTTTCTGGCCGTTTTGTTTCGAGCGAAAAAGTGCGTCGAGGTTAATGGTGTTAAGAAAGCATCAAAAACACCCTGAGAATCCGCTTTCGATCTTTTTTACGTGCCATAACTTTCTGCAGCCCGTTTGAGGGTCAAAACGGCTGAATTTGAGCCCGAAAATTACGCCGTCTAATCACCGCCCATCGTGGATTCTGGGGCTTTCCGAAATGGTGCTATGGGAGACGTAGTTCCTCAGGGTTCAAAAGTTATGAGGTTTTCAAGTTTGGACTCGTTTTAGGCTGAAAAAAATAAAAAATAAAAAGGAGTGCAACACAAGGACTTCCCGGGAGATCACCAATCCTAGTACTACTCTCGCCCAAGCACGCTTCACTGCGGAGTTCTGATGGGATCCGGTGCATTAGTGCTGGTATGATCGCACCCGTCAGTACATCACTCTCGTTTCTATATATCCTTTTCGCGGCCAATCCAAGTGCAAGGCCGTGGGGCCCACATGATTTTCTGGCCGTTTTGTTTCGAGCGAAAAAGTGCGTCGAGGTTAATGGTGTTAAGAAAGCATCAAAAACACCCTGAGAATCCGCTTTCGATCTTTTTTACGTGCCATAACTTTCTGCAGCCCGTTTGAGGGTCAAAACGGCTGAATTTGAGCCCGAAAAATTACGCCGTCTATCACCGCCCATTATGGATTCTGGGGCTTTCCGAAATGGTGCTATGGGCGACGTAGTTCCTCACGGTTCAAAAGTTATGAGGTTTTCAAGTTTGGACTCGTTTTAGGCTGAAAAAAAATAAAAAAAAAAAGGAGTGCAACACGAGGACTTCCCGGGAGGTCACCAATCCTAGTACTACTCTCGCCCAAGCACGCTTCACTGCGGAGTTCTGATGGGATCCGGTGCATTAGTGCTGGTATGATCGCACCCGTCAGTACATCACTCTCGTTTCTATATATCCTTTTCTCGGCCAATCCAAGTGCAAGGCCGTGGGGCCCACATGATTTTCTTGCCGTTTTGTTTCGAGCGAAAAAGTGCGTCGAGGTTAATGGTGTTAAGAAAGCATCAAAACACCCTGAGAATCCGCTTTCGATCTTTTTTACGTGCCTTAACTTTCTGCAGCCCGTTTGAGGGTCAAAACGGCTGAATTTGAGCCCAAAAAATTACGCCGTCTATTCACCGCCCATCGTGGATTCTGGGGCTTTCCGAAATGGTGCTATGGGCGACGTAGTTCCTCACGGTTCAAAAGTTATGAGGTTTTCAAGTTTGGACTCGTTTTAGGCTGAAAAAAAATAAAAAAATAAAAAGGAGTGCAACACGAGGACTTCCCGGGAGGTCACCAATCCTAGTACTACTCTCGCCCAAGCACGCTTCACTGCGGAGTTCTGATGGGATCCGGTGCATTAGTGCTGGTATGATCGCACCCGTCAGTACATCACTCTCGTTTCTATATATCCTTTTCGCGGCCAATCCAAGTGCAAGGCCGTGGGGCCCACATGATTTTCTGGCCGTTTTGTTTCGAGCGAAAAAGTGCGTCGAGGTTAATGGTGTTAAGAAAGCATCAAAACACCCTGAGAATCCGCTTTCGATCTTTTTTATGTGCCATAACTTTCTGCAGCCCGTTTGAGGGTCAAAACGGCTGAATTTGAGCCCGAAAATTTACGCCGTCTAATCACCGCCCATCGTGGATTCTGGGGCTTTCCGAAATGGTGCTATGGGCGACGTAGTTCCTCACGGTTCAAAAGTTATGAGGTTTTCAAGTTTGGACTCGTTTTAGGCTGAAAAAAAATAAAAAATAAAAAGGAGTGCAACACGAGGACTTCCCGGGAGGTCACCAATCCTAGTACTACTCTCGCCCAAGCACGCTTCACTGCGGAGTTCTGATGGGATCCGGTGCATTAGTGCTGGTATGATCGCACCCGTCAGTACATCACTCTCGTTTCTATATATCCTTTTCTCGGCCAATCCAAGTGCAAGGCCGTGGGGCCCACATGATTTTCTGGCCGTTTTGTTTCGAGCGAAAAAGTGCGTCGAGGTTAATGGTGTTAAGAAAGCATCAAAAACACCCTGAGAATCCGCTTTCGATCTTTTTTACGTGCCATAACTTTCTGCAGCCCGTTTGAGGGTCAAAACGGCTGAATTTGAGCCCGAAAATTACGCCGTCTATTCACCGCCCATCGTGGATTCTGGGGCTTTCCGAAATGGTGCTATGGGCGACGTAGTTCCTCACGGTTCAAAAGTTATGAGGTTTTCAAGTTTGGACTCGTTTTAGGCTGAAAAAAAATAAAAAAATAAAAAGGAGTGCAACACGAGGACTTCCCGGGAGGTCACCAATCCTAGTACTACTCTCGCCCAAGCACGCTTCACTGCGGAGTTCTGATGGGATCCGGTGCATTAGTGCTGGTATGATCGCACCCGTCAGTACATCACTCTCGTTTCTATATATCCTTTTCTCGGCCAATCCAAGTGCAAGGCCGTGGGGCCCACATGATTTTCTGGCCGTTTTGTTTCGAGCGAAAAAGTGCGTCGAGGTTAATGGTGTTAAGAAAGCATCAAAAACACCCTGAGAATCCGCTTTCGATCTTTTTTACGTGCCATAACTTTCTGCAGCCCGTTTGAGGGTCAAAACGGCTGAATTTGAGCCCGAAAAATTACGCCGTCTATTCACCGCCCATCGTGGATTCTGGGGCTTTCCGAAATGGTGCTATGGGCGACGTAGTTCCTCACGGTTCAAAAGTTATGAGGTTTTCAAGTTTGGACTCGTTTTAGGCTGAAAAAAAATAAAAAAATAAAAAGGAGTGCAACACGAGGACTTCCCGGGAGGTCACCAATCCTAGTACTACTCTCGCCCAAGCACGCTTCACTGCGGAGTTCTGATGGGATCCGGTGCATTAGTGCTGGTATGATCGCACCCGTCAGTACATCACTCTCGTTTCTATATATCCTTTTCTCGGCCAATCCAAGTGCAAGGCCGTGGGGCCCACATGATTTTCTGGCCGTTTTGTTTCGAGCGAAAAAGTGCGTCGAGGTTAATGGTGTTAAGAAAGCATCAAAAACACCCTGAGAATCCGCTTTCGATCTTTTTTACGTGCCTTAACTTTCTGCAGCCCGTTTCAGGGTCAAAACGGCTGAATTTGAGCCCAAAAATTGCGCCGTCTATTCAACGCCCATTATGGATTCTGGGGCTTTCCGAAATGGTGCTATGGGCGACGTAGTTCCTCACGGTTCAAAAGTTATGAGGTTTTCAAGTTTGGACTCGTTTTAGGCTGAAAAAAAAATAAAAAAATAAAAAGGAGTGCAACACGAGGACTTCCCGGGAGGTCACCAATCCTAGTACTACTCTCGCCCAAGCACGCTTCACTGCGGAGTTCTGATGGGATCCGGTGCATTAGTGCTGGTATGATCGCACCCGTCAGTACATCACTCTCGTTTCTATATATCCTTTTCTCGGCCAATCCAAGTGCAAGGCCGTGGGGCCCACATGATTTTCTGGCCGTTTTGTTTCGAGCGAAAAAGTGCGTCGAGGTTAATGGTGTTAAGAAAGCATCAAAAACACCCTGAGAATCCGCTTTCGATCTTTTTTACGTGCCATAACTTTCTGCAGCCCGTTTGAGGGTCAAAACGGCTGAATTTGAGCCCGAAAATTTACGCCGTCTAATCACCGCCCATCGTGGATTCTGGGGCTTTCCGAAATGGTGCTATGGGCGACGTAGTTCCTCACGGTTCAAAAGTTATGAGGTTTTCAAGTTTGGACTCGTTTTAGGCTGAAAAAAAATAAAAAAATAAAAAGGAGTGCAACACGAGGACTTCCCGGGAGGTCACCAATCCTAGTACTACTCTCGCCCAAGCACGCTTCACTGCGGAGTTCTGATGGGATCCGGTGCATTAGTGCTGGTATGATCGCACCCGTCAGTACATCACTCTCGTTTCTATATATCCTTTTCTCGGCCAATCCAAGTGCAAGGCCGTGGGGCCCACATGATTTTCTGGCCGTTTTGTTTCGAGCGAAAAAGTGCGTCGAGGTTAATGGTGTTAAGAAAGCATCAAAAACACCCTGAGAATCCGCTTTCGATCTTTTTTACGTGCCATAACTTTCTGCAGCCCGTTTGAGGGTCAAAACGGCTGAATTTGAGCCCGAAAAATTACGCCGTCTATTCACCGCCCATCGTGGATTCTGGGGCTTTCCGAAATGGTGCTATGGGCGACGTAGTTCCTCACGGTTCAAAAGTTATGAGGTTTTCAAGTTTGGACTCGTTTTAGGCTGAAAAAAAATAAAAAAATAAAAAGGAGTGCAACACGAGGACTTCCCGGGAGGTCACCAATCCTAGTACTACTCTCGCCCAAGCACGCTTCACTGCGGAGTTCTGATGGGATCCGGTGCATTAGTGCTGGTATGATCGCACCCGTCAGTACATCACTCTCGTTTCTATATATCCTTTTCTCGGCCAATCCAAGTGCAAGGCCGTGGGGCCCACATGATTTTCTGGCAGTTTTATTTAGAGCGAAAAAGTGCGTCGAGGTTAATGGTGTTAAGAAAGCATCAAAAACACCCTGAGAATCCGCTTTCGATCTTTTTTACGTGCCATAACTTTCTGCAGCCCGTTTGAGGGTCAAAACGGCTGAATTTGAGCCCGAAAAATTACGCCGTCTATTCACCGCCCATCGTGGATTCTGGGGCTTTCCGAAATGGTGCTATGGGCGACGTAGTTCCTCACGGTTCAAAAGTTATGAGGTTTTCAAGTTTGGACTCGTTTTAGGCTGAAAAAAAATAAAAAAATAAAAAGGAGTGCAACACGAGGACTTCCCGGGAGGTCACCAATCCTAGTACTACTCTCGCCCAAGCACGCTTCACTGCGGAGTTCTGATGGGATCCGGTGCATTAGTGCTGGTATGATCGCACCCGTCAGTACATCACTCTCGTTTCTATATATCCTTTTCTCGGCCAATCCAAGTGCAAGGCCGTGGGGCCCACATGATTTTCTGGCCGTTTTGTTTCGAGCGAAAAAGTGCGTCGAGGTTAATGGTGTTAAGAAAGCATCAAAAACACCCTGAGAATCCGCTTTCGATCTTTTTTACGTGCCATAACTTTCTGCAGCCCGTTTGAGGGTCAAAACGGCTGAATTTGAGCCCGAAAAATTACGCCGTCTATTCACCGCCCATCGTGGATTCTGGGGCTTTCCGAAATGGTGCTATGGGCGACGTAGTTCCTCACGGTTCAAAAGTTATGAGGTTTTCAAGTTTGGACTCGTTTTAGGCTGAAAAAAAAATAAAAAAATAAAAAGGAGTGCAACACGAGGACTTCCCGGGAGGTCACCAATCCTAGTACTACTCTCGCCCAAGCACGCTTCACTGCGGAGTTCTGATGGGATCCGGTGCATTAGTGCTGGTATGATCGCACCCGTCAGTACATCACTCTCGTTTCTATATATCCTTTTCGCGGCCAATCCAAGTGCAAGGCCGTGGGGCCCACATGATTTTCTGGCCGTTTTGTTTCGAGCGAAAAAGTGCGTCGAGGTTAATGGTGTTAAGAAAGCATCAAAAACACCCTGAGAATCCGCTTTCGATCTTTTTTACGTGCCATAACTTTCTGCAGCCCGTTTGAGGGTCAAAACGGCTGAATTTGAGCCCGAAAAATTACGCCGTCTATTCACCGCCCATCGTGGATTCTGGGGCTTTCCGAAATGGTGCTATGGGCGACGTAGTTCCTCACGGTTCAAAAGTTATGAGGTTTTCAAGTTTGGACTCGTTTTAGGCTGAAAAAAAATAAAAAAATAAAAAGGAGTGCAACACGAGGACTTCCCGGGAGGTCACCAATCCTAGTACTACTCTCGCCCAAGCACGCTTCACTGCGGAGTTCTGATGGGATCCGGTGCATTAGTGCTGGTATGATCGCACCCGTCAGTACATCACTCTCGTTTCTATATATCCTTTTCTCGGCCAATCCAAGTGCAAGGCCGTGGGGCCCACATGATTTTCTGGCCGTTTTGTTTCGAGCGAAAAAGTGCGTCGAGGTTAATGGTGTTAAGAAAGCATCAAAAACACCCTGAGAATCCGCTTTCGATCTTTTTTACGTGCCATAACTTTCTGCAGCCCGTTTGAGGGTCAAAACGGCTGAATTTGAGCCCGAAAAATTACGCCGTCTATTCACCGCCCATCGTGGATTCTGGGGCTTTCCGAAATGGTGCTATGGGCGACGTAGTTCCTCACGGTTCAAAAGTTATGAGGTTTTCAAGTTTGGACTCGTTTTAGGCTGAAAAAAAATAAAAAAATAAAAAGGAGTGCAACACGAGGACTTCCCGGGAGGTCACCAATCCTAGTACTACTCTCGCCCAAGCACGCTTCACTGCGGAGTTCTGATGGGATCCGGTGCATTAGTGCTGGTATGATCGCACCCGTCAGTACATCACTCTCGTTTCTATATATCCTTTTCTCGGCCAATCCAAGTGCAAGGCCGTGGGGCCCACATGATTTTCTGGCCGTTTTGTTTCGAGCGAAAAAGTGCGTCGAGGTTAATGGTGTTAAGAAAGCATCAAAAACACCCTGAGAATCCGCTTTCGATCTTTTTTACGTGCCATAACTTTCTGCAGCCCGTTTGAGGGTCAAAACGGCTGAATTTGAGCCCGAAAAATTACGCCGTCTATTCACCGCCCATCGTGGATTCTGGGGCTTTCCGAAATGGTGCTATGGGCGACGTAGTTCCTCACGGTTCAAAAGTTATGAGGTTTTCAAGTTTGGACTCGTTTTAGGCTGAAAAAAAATAAAAAAATAAAAAGGAGTGCAACACGAGGACTTCCCGGGAGGTCACCAATCCTAGTACTACTCTCGCCCAAGCACGCTTCACTGCGGAGTTCTGATGGGATCCGGTGCATTAGTGCTGGTATGATCGCACCCGTCAGTACATCACTCTCGTTTCTATATATCCTTTTCTCGGCCAATCCAAGTGCAAGGCCGTGGGGCCCACATGATTTTCTGGCCGTTTTGTTTCGAGCGAAAAAGTGCGTCGAGGTTAATGGTGTTAAGAAAGCATCAAAAACACCCTGAGAATCCGCTTTCGATCTTTTTTACGTGCCATAACTTTCTGCAGCCCGTTTGAGGGTCAAAACGGCTGAATTTGAGCCCGAAAAATTACGCCGTCTATTCACCGCCCATCGTGGATTCTGGGGCTTTCCGAAATGGTGCTATGGGCGACGTAGTTCCTCACGGTTCAAAAGTTATGAGGTTTTCAAGTTTGGACTCGTTTTAGGCTGAAAAAAAATAAAAAAATAAAAAGGAGTGCAACACGAGGACTTCCCGGGAGGTCACCAATCCTAGTACTACTCTCGCCCAAGCACGCTTCACTGCGGAGTTCTGATGGGATCCGGTGCATTAGTGCTGGTATGATCGCACCCGTCAGTACATCACTCTCGTTTCTATATATCCTTTTCTCGGCCAATCCAAGTGCAAGGCCGTGGGGCCCACATGATTTTCTGGCCGTTTTGTTTCGAGCGAAAAAGTGCGTCGAGGTTAATGGTGTTAAGAAAGCATCAAAAACACCCTGAGAATCCGCTTTCGATCTTTTTTACGTGCCATAACTTTCTGCAGCCCGTTTGAGGGTCAAAACGGCTGAATTTGAGCCCGAAAATTTACGCCGTCTAATCACCGCCCATCGTGGATTCTGGGGCTTTCCGAAATGGTGCTATGGGCGACGTAGTTCCTCACGGTTCAAAAGTTATGAGGTTTTCAAGTTTGGACTCGTTTTAGGCTGAAAAAAAATAAAAAAATAAAAAGGAGTGCAACACGAGGACTTCCCGGGAGGTCACCAATCCTAGTACTACTCTCGCCCAAGCACGCTTCACTGCGGAGTTCTGATGGGATCCGGTGCATTAGTGCTGGTATGATCGCACCCGTCAGTACATCACTCTCGTTTCTATATATCCTTTTCGCGGCCAATCCAAGTGCAAGGCCGTGGGGCCCACATGATTTTCTGGCCGTTTTGTTTCGAGCGAAAAAGTGCGTCGAGGTTAATGGTGTTAAGAAAGCATCAAAAACACCCTGAGAATCCGCTTTCGATCTTTTTTACGTGCCATAACTTTCTGCAGCCCGTTTGAGGGTCAAAACGGCTGAATTTGAGCCCGAAAAATTACGCCGTCTATTCACCGCCCATCGTGGATTCTGGGGCTTTCCGAAATGGTGCTATGGGCGACGTAGTTCCTCACGGTTCAAAAGTTATGAGGTTTTCAAGTTTGGACTCGTTTTAGGCTGAAAAAAAATAAAAAATAAAAAGGAGTGCAACACGAGGACTTCCCGGGAGGTCACCAATCCTAGTACTACTCTCGCCCAAGCACGCTTCACTGCGGAGTTCTGATGGGATCCGGTGCATTAGTGCTGGTATGATCGCACCCGTCAGTACATCACTCTCGTTTCTATATATCCTTTTCTCGGCCAATCCAAGTGCAAGGCCGTGGGGCCCACATGATTTTCTGGCCGTTTTGTTTCGAGCGAAAAAGTGCGTCGAGGTTAATGGTGTTAAGAAAGCATCAAAAACACCCTGAGAATCCGCTTTCGATCTTTTTTACGTGCCTTAACTTTCTGCAGCCCGTTTGAGGGTCAAAACGGCTGAATTTGAGCCCGAAAAATTACGCCGTCTATTCACCGCCCATCGTGGATTCTGGGGCTTTCCGAAATGGTGCTATGGGCGACGTAGTTCCTCACGGTTCAAAAGTTATGAGGTTTTCAAGTTTGGACTCGTTTTAGGCTGAAAAAAAATAAAAAAATAAAAAGGAGTGCAACACGAGGACTTCCCGGGAGGTCACCAATCCTAGTACTACTCTCGCCCAAGCACGCTTCACTGCGGAGTTCTGATGGGATCCGGTGCATTAGTGCTGGTATGATCGCACCCGTCAGTACATCACTCTCGTTTCTATATATCCTTTTCTCGGCCAATCCAAGTGCAAGGCCGTGGGGCCCACATGATTTTCTGGCCGTTTTGTTTCGAGCGAAAAAGTGCGTCGAGGTTAATGGTGTTAAGAAAGCATCAAAAACACCCTGAGAATCCGCTTTCGATCTTTTTTACGTGCCATAACTTTCTGCAGCCCGTTTGAGGGTCAAAACGGCTGAATTTGAGCCCGAAAATTACGCCGTCTATTCACCGCCCATCGTGGATTCTGGGGCTTTCCGAAATGGTGCTATGGGCGACGTAGTTCCTCACGGTTCAAAAGTTATGAGGTTTTCAAGTTTGGACTCGTTTTAGGCTGAAAAAAAATAAAAAAATAAAAAGGAGTGCAACACGAGGACTTCCCGGGAGGTCACCAATCCTAGTACTACTCTCGCCCAAGCACGCTTCACTGCGGAGTTCTGATGGGATCCGGTGCATTAGTGCTGGTATGATCGCACCCGTCAGTACATCACTCTCGTTTCTATATATCCTTTTCGCGGCCAATCCAAGTGCAAGGCCGTGGGGCCCACATGATTTTCTGGCCGTTTTGTTTCGAGCGAAAAAGTGCGTCGAGGTTAATGGTGTTAAGAAAGCATCAAAAACACCCTGAGAATCCGCTTTCGATCTTTTTTACGTGCCATAACTTTCTGCAGCCCGTTTGAGGGTCAAAACGGCTGAATTTGAGCCCGAAAAATTACGCCGTCTAATCACCGCCCATCGTGGATTCTGGGGCTTTCCGAAATGGTGCTATGGGCGACGTAGTTCCTCACGGTTCAAAAGTTATGAGGTTTTCAAGTTTGGACTCGTTTTAGGCTGAAAAAAAAATAAAAAATAAAAAGGAGTGCAACACGAGGACTTCCCGGGAGGTCACCAATCCTAGTACTACTCTCGCCCAAGCACGCTTCACTGCGGAGTTCTGATGGGATCCGGTGCATTAGTGCTGGTATGATCGCACCCGTCAGTACATCACTCTCGTTTCTATATATCCTTTTCTCGGCCAATCCAAGTGCAAGGCCGTGGGGCCCACATGATTTTCTGGCCGTTTTGTTTCGAGCGAAAAAGTGCGTCGAGGTTAATGGTGTTAAGAAAGCATCAAAAACACCCTGAGAATCCGCTTTCGATCTTTTTTACGTGCCTAACTTTCTGCAGCCCGTTTGAGGGTCAAAACGGCTGAATTTGAGCCCGAAAAATTACGCCGTCTATTCACCGCCCATCGTGGATTCTGGGGCTTTCCGAAATGGTGCTATGGGCGACGTAGTTCCTCACGGTTCAAAAGTTATGAGGTTTTCAAGTTTGGACTCGTTTTAGGCTGAAAAAAAATAAAAAAATAAAAAGGAGTGCAACACGAGGACTTCCCGGGAGGTCACCAATCCTAGTACTACTCTCGCCCAAGCACGCTTCACTGCGGAGTTCTGATGGGATATGGTGCATTAGTGCTGGTATGATCGCACCCGTCAGTACATCACTCTCGTTTCTATATATCCTTTTCTTGGCCAATCCAAGTGCAAGGCCATGGGCCCCACATGATTTTCTGGCCGTTTTGTTTCGAGCGAAAAAGTGCGTCGAGGTTAATGGTGTTAAGAAAGCATCAAAAACACCCTGAGAATCCGCTTTCGATCTTTTTTACGTGCCATAACTTTCTGCAGCCCGTTTGAGGGTCAAAACGGCTGAATTTGAGCCCGAAAAATTACGCCGTCTATTCACCGCCCATCGTGGATTCTGGGGCTTTCCGAAATGGTGATATGGGCGACGTAGTTCCTCACGGTTCAAAAGTTATGAGGTTTTCAAGTTTGGACTCGTTTTAGGCTGAAAAAAAAAAAAAAATAAAAAGGAGTGCAACACGAGGACTTCCCGGGAGGTCACCAATCCTAGTACTACTCTCGCCCAAGCACGCTTCACTGCGGAGTTCTGATGGGATCCGGTGCATTAGTGCTGGTATGATCGCACCCGTCAGTACATCACTCTCGTTTCTATATATCCTTTTCTCGGCCAATCCAAGTGCAAGGCCGTGGGGCCCACATGATTTTCTGGCCGTTTTGTTTCGAGCGAAAAAGTGCGTCGAGGTTAATGGTGTTAAGAAAGCATCAAAAACACCCTGAGAATCCGCTTTCGATCTTTTTTACGTGCCATAACTTTCTGCAGCCCGTTTGAGGGTCAAAACGGCTGAATTTGAGCCCGAAAAATTACGCCGTCTATTCACCGCCCATCGTGGATTCTGGGGCTTTCCGAAATGGTGCTATGGGCGACGTAGTTCCTCACGGTTCAAAAGTTATGAGGTTTTCAAGTTTGGACTCGTTTTAGGCTGAAAAAAAATAAAAAAATAAAAAGGAGTGCAACACGAGGACTTCCCGGGAGGTCACCAATCCTAGTACTACTCTCGCCCAAGCACGCTTCACTGCGGAGTTCTGATGGGATCCGGTGCATTAGTGCTGGTATGATCGCACCCGTCAGTACATCACTCTCGTTTCTATATATCCTTTTCTCGGCCAATCCAAGTGCAAGGCCGTGGGGCCCACATGATTTTCTGGCCGTTTTGTTTCGAGCGAAAAAGTGCGTCGAGGTTAATGGTGTTAAGAAAGCATCAAAAACACCCTGAGAATCCGCTTTCGATCTTTTTTACGTGCCATAACTTTCTGCAGCCCGTTTGAGGGTCAAAACGGCTGAATTTGAGCCCGAAAAATTACGCCGTCTATTCACCGCCCATCGTGGATTCTGGGGCTTTCCGAAATGGTGCTATGGGCGACGTAGTTCCTCACGGTTCAAAAGTTATGAGGTTTTCAAGTTTGGACTCGTTTTAGGCTGAAAAAAAATAAAAAAATAAAAAGGAGTGCAACACGAGGACTTCCCGGGAGGTCACCAATCCTAGTACTACTCTCGCCCAAGCACGCTTCACTGCGGAGTTCTGATGGGATCCGGTGCATTAGTGCTGGTATGATCGCACCCGTCAGTACATCACTCTCGTTTCTATATATCCTTTTCTCGGCCAATCCAAGTGCAAGGCCGTGGGGCCCACATGATTTTCTGGCCGTTTTGTTTCGAGCGAAAAAGTGCGTCGAGGTTAATGGTGTTAAGAAAGCATCAAAAACACCCTGAGAATCCGCTTTCGATCTTTTTTACGTGCCATAACTTTCTGCAGCCCGTTTGAGGGTCAAAACGGCTGAATTTGAGCCCGAAAAATTACGCCGTCTATTCACCGCCCATCGTGGATTCTGGGGCTTTCCGAAATGGTGCTATGGGCGACGTAGTTCCTCACGGTTCAAAAGTTATGAGGTTTTCAAGTTTGGACTCGTTTTAGGCTGAAAAAAAAATAAAAAAATAAAAAGGAGTGCAACACGAGGACTTCCCGGGAGGTCACCAATCCTAGTACTACTCTCGCCCAAGCACGCTTCACTGCGGAGTTCTGATGGGATCCGGTGCATTAGTGCTGGTATGATCGCACCCGTCAGTACATCACTCTCGTTTCTATATATCCTTTTCTCGGCCAATCCAAGTGCAAGGCCGTGGGGCCCACATGATTTTCTGGCCGTTTTGTTTCGAGCGAAAAAGTGCGTCGAGGTTAATGGTGTTAAGAAAGCATCAAAAACACCCTGAGAATCCGCTTTCGATCTTTTTTACGTGCCATAACTTTCTGCAGCCCGTTTGAGGGTCAAAACGGCTGAATTTGAGCCCGAAAAATTACGCCGTCTATTCACCGCCCATCGTGGATTCTGGGGCTTTCCGAAATGGTGCTATGGGCGACGTAGTTCCTCACGGTTCAAAAGTTATGAGGTTTTCAAGTTTGGACTCGTTTTAGGCTGAAAAAAAATAAAAAAATAAAAAGGAGTGCAACACGAGGACTTCCCGGGAGGTCACCAATCCTAGTACTACTCTCGCCCAAGCACGCTTCACTGCGGAGTTCTGATGGGATCCGGTGCATTAGTGCTGGTATGATCGCACCCATCAGTACATCACTCTCGTTTCTATATATCCTTTTCTCGGCCAATCCAAGTGCAAGGCCGTGGGGCCCACATGATTTTCTGGCCGTTTTGTTTCGAGCGAAAAAGTGCGTCGAGGTTAATGGTGTTAAGAAAGCATCAAAAACACCCTGAGAATCCGCTTTCGATCTTTTTTACGTGCCTTAACTTTCTGCAGCCCGTTTGAGGGTCAAAACGGCTGAATTTGAGCCCGAAAAATTACGCCGTCTATTCACCGCCCATCGTGGATTCTGGGGCTTTCCGAAATGGTGCTATGGGCGACGTAGTTCCTCACGGTTCAAAAGTTATGAGGTTTTCAAGTTTGGACTCGTTTTAGGCTGAAAAAAAATAAAAAAATAAAAAGGAGTGCAACACGAGGACTTCCCGGGAGGTCACCAATCCTAGTACTACTCTCGCCCAAGCACGCTTCACTGCGGAGTTCTGATGGGATCCGGTGCATTAGTGCTGGTATGATCGCACCCGTCAGTACATCACTCTCGTTTCTATATATCCTTTTCTCGGCCAATCCAAGTGCAAGGCCGTGGGGCCCACATGATTTTCTGGCCGTTTTGTTTCGAGCGAAAAAGTGCGTCGAGGTTAATGGTGTTAAGAAAGCATCAAAAACACCCTGAGAATCCGCTTTCGATCTTTTTTACGTGCCATAACTTTCTGCAGCCCGTTTGAGGGTCAAAACGGCTGAATTTGAGCCCGAAAATTTACGCCGTCTAATCACCGCCCATCGTGGATTCTGGGGCTTTCCGAAATGGTGCTATGGGCGACGTAGTTCCTCACGGTTCAAAAGTTATGAGGTTTTCAAGTTTGGACTCGTTTTAGGCTGAAAAAAAATAAAAAAATAAAAAGGAGTGCAACACGAGGACTTCCCGGGAGGTCACCAATCCTAGTACTACTCTCGCCCAAGCACGCTTCACTGCGGAGTTCTGATGGGATCCGGTGCATTAGTGCTGGTATGATCGCACCCGTCAGTACATCACTCTCGTTTCTATATATCCTTTTCTCGGCCAATCCAAGTGCAAGGCCGTGGGGCCCACATGATTTTCTGGCCGTTTTGTTTCGAGCGAAAAAGTGCGTCGAGGTTAATGGTGTTAAGAAAGCATCAAAAACACCCTGAGAATCCGCTTTCGATCTTTTTTACGTGCCATAACTTTCTGCAGCCCGTTTGAGGGTCAAAACGGCTGAATTTGAGCCCGAAAAATTACGCCGTCTATTCACCGCCCATCGTGGATTCTGGGGCTTTCCGAAATGGTGCTATGGGCGACGTAGTTCCTCACGGTTCAAAAGTTATGAGGTTTTCAAGTTTGGACTCGTTTTAGGCTGAAAAAAAATAAAAAAATAAAAAGGAGTGCAACACGAGGACTTCCCGGGAGGTCACCAATCCTAGTACTACTCTCGCCCAAGCACGCTTCACTGCGGAGTTCTGATGGGATCCGGTGCATTAGTGCTGGTATGATCGCACCCGTCAGTACATCACTCTCGTTTCTATATATCCTTTTCTCGGCCAATCCAAGTGCAAGGCCGTGGGGCCCACATGATTTTCTGGCCGTTTTGTTTCGAGCGAAAAAGTGCGTCGAGGTTAATGGTGTTAAGAAAGCATCAAAAACACCCTGAGAATCCGCTTTCGATCTTTTTTACGTGCCATAACTTTCTGCAGCCCGTTTGAGGGTCAAAACGGCTGAATTTGAGCCCGAAAAATTACGCCGTCTATTCACCGCCCATCGTGGATTCTGGGGCTTTCCGAAATGGTGCTATGGGCGACGTAGTTCCTCACGGTTCAAAAGTTATGAGGTTTTCAAGTTTGGACTCGTTTTAGGCTGAAAAAAAATAAAAAAATAAAAAGGAGTGCAACACGAGGACTTCCCGGGAGGTCACCAATCCTAGTACTACTCTCGCCCAAGCACGCTTCACTGCGGAGTTCTGATGGGATCCGGTGCATTAGTGCTGGTATGATCGCACCCGTCAGTACATCACTCTCGTTTCTATATATCCTTTTCTCGGCCAATCCAAGTGCAAGGCCGTGGGGCCCACATGATTTTCTGGCCGTTTTGTTTCGAGCGAAAAAGTGCGTCGAGGTTAATGGTGTTAAGAAAGCATCAAAAACACCCTGAGAATCCGCTTTCGATCTTTTTTACGTGCCATAACTTTCTGCAGCCCGTTTGAGGGTCAAAACGGCTGAATTTGAGCCCGAAAAATTACGCCGTCTATTCACCGCCCATCGTGGATTCTGGGGCTTTCCGAAATGGTGCTATGGGCGACGTAGTTCCTCACGGTTCAAAAGTTATGAGGTTTTCAAGTTTGGACTCGTTTTAGGCTGAAAAAAAAATAAAAAATAAAAAGGAGTGCAACACGAGGACTTCCCGGGAGGTCACCAATCCTAGTACTACTCTCGCCCAAGCACGCTTCACTGCGGAGTTCTGATGGGATCCGGTGCATTAGTGCTGGTATGATCGCACCCGTCAGTACATCACTCTCGTTTCTATATATCCTTTTCTCGGCCAATCCAAGTGCAAGGCCGTGGGGCCCACATGATTTTCTGGCCGTTTTGTTTCGAGCGAAAAAGTGCGTCGAGGTTAATGGTGTTAAGAAAGCATCAAAAACACCCTGAGAATCCGCTTTCGATCTTTTTTACGTGCCATAACTTTCTGCAGCCCGTTTGAGGGTCAAAACGGCTGAATTTGAGCCCGAAAAATTACGCCGTCTATTCACCGCCCATCGTGGATTCTGGGGCTTTCCGAAATGGTGCTATGGGCGACGTAGTTCCTCACGGTTCAAAAGTTATGAGGTTTTCAAGTTTGGACTCGTTTTAGGCTGAAAAAAAATAAAAAAATAAAAAGGAGTGCAACACGAGGACTTCCCGGGAGGTCACCAATCCTAGTACTACTCTCGCCCAAGCACGCTTCACTGCGGAGTTCTGATGGGATCCGGTGCATTAGTGCTGGTATGATCGCACCCGTCAGTACATCACTCTCGTTTCTATATATCCTTTTCGCGGCCAATCCAAGTGCAAGGCCGTGGGGCCCACATGATTTTCTGGCCGTTTTGTTTCGAGCGAAAAAGTGCGTCGAGGTTAATGGTGTTAAGAAAGCATCAAAAACACCCTGAGAATCCGCTTTCGATCTTTTTTACGTGCCATAACTTTCTGCAGCCCGTTTGAGGGTCAAAACGGCTGAATTTGAGCCCGAAAAATTACGCCGTCTATTCACCGCCCATCGTGGATTCTGGGGCTTTCCGAAATGGTGCTATGGGCGACGTAGTTCCTCACGGTTCAAAAGTTATGAGGTTTTCAAGTTTGGACTCGTTTTAGGCTGAAAAAAAATAAAAAAATAAAAAGGAGTGCAACACGAGGACTTCCCGGGAGGTCACCAATCCTAGTACTACTCTCGCCCAAGCACGCTTCACTGCGGAGTTCTGATGGGATCCGGTGCATTAGTGCTGGTATGATCGCACCCGTCAGTACATCACTCTCGTTTCTATATATCCTTTTCTCGGCCAATCCAAGTGCAAGGCCGTGGGGCCCACATGATTTTCTGGCCGTTTTGTTTCGAGCGAAAAAGTGCGTCGAGGTTAATGGTGTTAAGAAAGCATCAAAAACACCCTGAGAATCCGCTTTCGATCTTTTTTACGTGCCATAACTTTCTGCAGCCCGTTTGAGGGTCAAAACGGCTGAATTTGAGCCCGAAAAATTACGCCGTCTATTCACCGCCCATCGTGGATTCTGGGGCTTTCCGAAATGGTGCTATGGGCGACGTAGTTCCTCACGGTTCAAAAGTTATGAGGTTTTCAAGTTTGGACTCGTTTTAGGCTGAAAAAAAAATAAAAAAATAAAAAGGAGTGCAACACGAGGACTTCCCGGGAGGTCACCAATCCTAGTACTACTCTCGCCCAAGCACGCTTCACTGCGGAGTTCTGATGGGATCCGGTGCATTAGTGCTGGTATGATCGCACCCGTCAGTACATCACTCTCGTTTCTATATATCCTTTTCTCGGCCAATCCAAGTGCAAGGCCGTGGGGCCCACATGATTTTCTGGCCGTTTTGTTTCGAGCGAAAAAGTGCGTCGAGGTTAATGGTGTTAAGAAAGCATCAAAAACACCCTGAGAATCCGCTTTCGATCTTTTTTACGTGCCATAACTTTCTGCAGCCCGTTTGAGGGTCAAAACGGCTGAATTTGAGCCCGAAAAATTACGCCGTCTATTCACCGCCCATCGTGGATTCTGGGGCTTTCCGAAATGGTGCTATGGGCGACGTAGTTCCTCACGGTTCAAAAGTTATGAGGTTTTCAAGTTTGGACTCGTTTTAGGCTGAAAAAAAATAAAAAAATAAAAAGGAGTGCAACACGAGGACTTCCCGGGAGGTCACCAATCCTAGTACTACTCTCGCCCAAGCACGCTTCACTGCGGAGTTCTGATGGGATCCGGTGCATTAGTGCTGGTATGATCGCACCCGTCAGTACATCACTCTCGTTTCTATATATCCTTTTCTCGGCCAATCCAAGTGCAAGGCCGTGGGGCCCACATGATTTTCTGGCCGTTTTGTTTCGAGCGAAAAAGTGCGTCGAGGTTAATGGTGTTAAGAAAGCATCAAAAACACCCTGAGAATCCGCTTTCGATCTTTTTTACGTGCCATAACTTTCTGCAGCCCGTTTGAGGGTCAAAACGGCTGAATTTGAGCCCGAAAAATTACGCCGTCTATCACCGCCCATCGTGGATTCTGGGGCTTTCCGAAATGGTGCTATGGGCGACGTAGTTCCTCACGGTTCAAAAGTTATGAGGTTTTCAAGTTTGGACTCGTTTTAGGCTGAAAAAAAAATAAAAAAATAAAAAGGAGTGCAACACGAGGACTTCCCGGGAGGTCACCAATCCTAGTACTACTCTCGCCCAAGCACGCTTCACTGCGGAGTTCTGATGGGATCCGGTGCATTAGTGCTGGTATGATCGCACCCGTCAGTACATCACTCTCGTTTCTATATATCCTTTTCTCGGCCAATCCAAGTGCAAGGCCGTGGGGCCCACATGATTTTCTGGCCGTTTTGTTTCGAGCGAAAAAGTGCGTCGAGGTTAATGGTGTTAAGAAAGCATCAAAAACACCCTGAGAATCCGCTTTCGATCTTTTTTACGTGCCATAACTTTCTGCAGCCCGTTTGAGGGTCAAAACGGCTGAATTTGAGCCCGAAAAATTACGCCGTCTATTCACCGCCCATCGTGGATTCTGGGGCTTTCCGAAATGGTGCTATGGGCGACGTAGTTCCTCACGGTTCAAAAGTTATGAGGTTTTCAAGTTTGGACTCGTTTTAGGCTGAAAAAAAATAAAAAAATAAAAAGGAGTGCAACACGAGGACTTCCCGGGAGGTCACCAATCCTAGTACTACTCTCGCCCAAGCACGCTTCACTGCGGAGTTCTGATGGGATCCGGTGCATTAGTGCTGGTATGATCGCACCCGTCAGTACATCACTCTCGTTTCTATATATCCTTTTCGCGGCCAATCCAAGTGCAAGGCCGTGGGGCCCACATGATTTTCTGGCCGTTTTGTTTCGAGCGAAAAAGTGCGTCGAGGTTAATGGTGTTAAGAAAGCATCAAAAACACCCTGAGAATCCGCTTTCGATCTTTTTTACGTGCCATAACTTTCTGCAGCCCGTTTGAGGGTCAAAACGGCTGAATTTGAGCCCGAAAAATTACGCCGTCTATTCACCGCCCATCGTGGATTCTGGGGCTTTCCGAAATGGTGCTATGGGCGACGTAGTTCCTCACGGTTCAAAAGTTATGAGGTTTTCAAGTTTGGACTCGTTTTAGGCTGAAAAAAAATAAAAAAATAAAAAGGAGTGCAACACGAGGACTTCCCGGGAGGTCACCAATCCTAGTACTACTCTCGCCCAAGCACGCTTCACTGCGGAGTTCTGATGGGATCCGGTGCATTAGTGCTGGTATGATCGCACCCGTCAGTACATCACTCTCGTTTCTATATATCCTTTTCTCGGCCAATCCAAGTGCAAGGCCGTGGGGCCCACATGATTTTCTGGCCGTTTTGTTTCGAGCGAAAAAGTGCGTCGAGGTTAATGGTGTTAAGAAAGCATCAAAAACACCCTGAGAATCCGCTTTCGATCTTTTTTACGTGCCATAACTTTCTGCAGCCCGTTTGAGGGTCAAAACGGCTGAATTTGAGCCCGAAAAATTACGCCGTCTATTCACCGCCCATCGTGGATTCTGGGGCTTTCCGAAATGGTGCTATGGGCGACGTAGTTCCTCACGGTTCAAAAGTTATGAGGTTTTCAAGTTTGGACTCGTTTTAGGCTGAAAAAAAATAAAAAAATAAAAAGGAGTGCAACACGAGGACTTCCCGGGAGGTCACCAATCCTAGTACTACTCTCGCCCAAGCACGCTTCACTGCGGAGTTCTGATGGGATCCGGTGCATTAGTGCTGGTATGATCGCACCCGTCAGTACATCACTCTCGTTTCTATATATCCTTTTCTCGGCCAATCCAAGTGCAAGGCCGTGGGGCCCACATGATTTTCTGGCCGTTTTGTTTCGAGCGAAAAAGTGCGTCGAGGTTAATGGTGTTAAGAAAGCATCAAAAACACCCTGAGAATCCGCTTTCGATCTTTTTTACGTGCCTTAACTTTCTGCAGCCCGTTTGAGGGTCAAAACGGCTGAATTTGAGCCCGAAAAATTACGCCGTCTATTCACCGCCCATCGTGGATTCTGGGGCTTTCCGAAATGGTGCTATGGGCGACGTAGTTCCTCACGGTTCAAAAGTTATGAGGTTTTCAAGTTTGGACTCGTTTTAGGCTGAAAAAAAAATAAAAAAATAAAAAGGAGTGCAACACGAGGACTTCCCGGGAGGTCACCAATCCTAGTACTACTCTCGCCCAAGCACGCTTCACTGCGGAGTTCTGATGGGATCCGGTGCATTAGTGCTGGTATGATCGCACCCGTCAGTACATCACTCTCGTTTCTATATATCCTTTTCGCGGCCAATCCAAGTGCAAGGCCGTGGGGCCCACATGATTTTCTGGCCGTTTTGTTTCGAGCGAAAAAGTGCGTCGAGGTTAATGGTGTTAAGAAAGCATCAAAAACACCCTGAGAATCCGCTTTCGATCTTTTTTACGTGCCATAACTTTCTGCAGCCCGTTTGAGGGTCAAAACGGCTGAATTTGAGCCCGAAAATTTACGCCGTCTAATCACCGCCCATCGTGGATTCTGGGGCTTTCCGAAATGGTGCTATGGGCGACGTAGTTCCTCACGGTTCAAAAGTTATGAGGTTTTCAAGTTTGGACTCGTTTTAGGCTGAAAAAAAAATAAAAAAATAAAAAGGAGTGCAACACGAGGACTTCCCGGGAGGTCACCAATCCTAGTACTACTCTCGCCCAAGCACGCTTCACTGCGGAGTTCTGATGGGATCCGGTGCATTAGTGCTGGTATGATCGCACCCGTCAGTACATCACTCTCGTTTCTATATATCCTTTTCTCGGCCAATCCAAGTGCAAGGCCGTGGGGCCCACATGATTTTCTGGCCGTTTTGTTTCGAGCGAAAAAGTGCGTCGAGGTTAATGGTGTTAAGAAAGCATCAAAAACACCCTGAGAATCCGCTTTCGATCTTTTTTACGTGCCATAACTTTCTGCAGCCCGTTTGAGGGTCAAAACGGCTGAATTTGAGCCCGAAAAATTACGCCGTCTATTCACCGCCCATCGTGGATTCTGGGGCTTTCCGAAATGGTGCTATGGGCGACGTAGTTCCTCACGGTTCAAAAGTTATGAGGTTTTCAAGTTTGGACTCGTTTTAGGCTGAAAAAAAATAAAAAAATAAAAAGGAGTGCAACACGAGGACTTCCCGGGAGGTCACCAATCCTAGTACTACTCTCGCCCAAGCACGCTTCACTGCGGAGTTCTGATGGGATCCGGTGCATTAGTGCTGGTATGATCGCACCCGTCAGTACATCACTCTCGTTTCTATATATCCTTTTCTCGGCCAATCCAAGTGCAAGGCCGTGGGGCCCACATGATTTTCTGGCCGTTTTGTTTCGAGCGAAAAAGTGCGTCGAGGTTAATGGTGTTAAGAAAGCATCAAAAACACCCTGAGAATCCGCTTTCGATCTTTTTTACGTGCCATAACTTTCTGCAGCCCGTTTGAGGGTCAAAACGGCTGAATTTGAGCCCGAAAAATTACGCCGTCTATTCACCGCCCATCGTGGATTCTGGGGCTTTCCGAAATGGTGCTATGGGCGACGTAGTTCCTCACGGTTCAAAAGTTATGAGGTTTTCAAGTTTGGA
Source organism: Brassica napus (assembly GCF_020379485.1). Taxonomy (NCBI): domain Eukaryota; kingdom Viridiplantae; phylum Streptophyta; class Magnoliopsida; order Brassicales; family Brassicaceae; genus Brassica; species Brassica napus. The sequence goes on from NW_026015168.1 coordinate 52,965, forward strand.
CTCGTTTTAGGCTGAAAAAAAATAAAAAAATAAAAAGGAGTGCAACACGAGGACTTCCCGGGAGGTCACCAATCCTAGTACTACTCTCGCCCAAGCACGCTTCACTGCGGAGTTCTGATGGGATCCGGTGCATTAGTGCTGGTATGATCGCACCCGTCAGTACATCACTCTCGTTTCTATATATCCTTTTCGCGGCCAATCCAAGTGCAAGGCCGTGGGGCCCACATGATTTTCTGGCCGTTTTGTTTCGAGCGAAAAAGTGCGTCGAGGTTAATGGTGTTAAGAAAGCATCAAAAACACCCTGAGAATCCGCTTTCGATCTTTTTTACGTGCCATAACTTTCTGCAGCCCGTTTGAGGGTCAAAACGGCTGAATTTGAGCCCGAAAAATTACGCCGTCTAATCACCGCCCATCGTGGATTCTGGGGCTTTCCGAAATGGTGCTATGGGCGACGTAGTTCCTCACGGTTCAAAAGTTATGAGGTTTTCAAGTTTGGACTCGTTTTAGGCTGAAAAAAAAATAAAAAAATAAAAAGGAGTGCAACACGAGGACTTCCCGGGAGGTCACCAATCCTAGTACTACTCTCGCCCAAGCACGCTTCACTGCGGAGTTCTGATGGGATCCGGTGCATTAGTGCTGGTATGATCGCACCCGTCAGTACATCACTCTCGTTTCTATATATCCTTTTCGGCCAATCCAAGTGCAAGGCCGTGGGGCCCACATGATTTTCTGGCCGTTTTGTTTCGAGCGAAAAAGTGCGTCGAGGTTAATGGTGTTAAGAAAGCATCAAAAACACCCTGAGAATCCGCTTTCGATCTTTTTTACGTGCCATAACTTTCTGCAGCCCGTTTGAGGGTCAAAACGGCTGAATTTGAGCCCGAAAAATTACGCCGTCTAATTACTGCCCATCGTGGATTCTGGGGCTTTCCGAAATGGTGCTATGGGCGACGTAGTTCCTCACGGTTCAAAAGTTATGAGGTTTTCAAGTTTGGACTCGTTTTAGGCTGAAAAAAAAATAAAAAAATAAAAAGGAGTGCAACACGAGGACTTCCCGGGAGGTCACCAATCCTAGTACTACTCTCGCCCAAGCACGCTTCACTGCGGAGTTCTGATGGGATCCGGTGCATTAGTGCTGGTATGATCGCACCCGTCAGTACATCACTCTCGTTTCTATATATCCTTTTCGGCCAATCCAAGTGCAAGGCCGTGGGGCCCACATGATTTTCTGGCCGTTTTGTTTCGAGCGAAAAAGTGCGTCGAGGTTAATGGTGTTAAGAAAGCATCAAAAACACCCTGAGAATCCGCTTTCGATCTTTTTTACGTGCCATAACTTTCTGCAGCCCGTTTGAGGGTCAAAACGGCTGAATTTGAGCCCGAAAAATTACGCCGTCTAATCACCGCCCATCGTGGATTCTGGGGCTTTCCGAAATGGTGCTATGGGCGACGTAGTTCCTCACGGTTCAAAAGTTATGAGGTTTTCAAGTTTGGACTCGTTTTAGGCTGAAAAAAAATAAAAAAATAAAAAGGAGTGCAACACGAGGACTTCCCGGGAGGTCACCAATCCTAGTACTACTCTCGCCCAAGCACGCTTCACTGCGGAGTTCTGATGGGATCCGGTGCATTAGTGCTGGTATGATCGCACCCGTCAGTACATCACTCTCGTTTCTATATATCCTTTTCTCGGCCAATCCAAGTGCAAGGCCGTGGGGCCCACATGATTTTCTGGCCGTTTTGTTTCGAGCGAAAAAGTGCGTCGAGGTTAATGGTGTTAAGAAAGCATCAAAAACACCCTGAGAATCCGCTTTCGATCTTTTTTACGTGCCATAACTTTCTGCAGCCCGTTTGAGGGTCAAAACGGCTGAATTTGAGCCCGAAAAATTACGCCGTCTATTCACCGCCCATCGTGGATTCTGGGGCTTTCCGAAATGGTGCTATGGGCGACGTAGTTCCTCACGGTTCAAAAGTTATGAGGTTTTCAAGTTTGGACTCGTTTTAGGCTGAAAAAAAAATAAAAAAATAAAAAGGAGTGCAACACGAGGACTTCCCGGGAGGTCACCAATCCTAGTACTACTCTCGCCCAAGCACGCTTCACTGCGGAGTTCTGATGGGATCCGGTGCATTAGTGCTGGTATGATCGCACCCGTCAGTACATCACTCTCGTTTCTATATATCCTTTTCTCGGCCAATCCAAGTGCAAGGCCGTGGGGCCCACATGATTTTCTGGCCGTTTTGTTTCGAGCGAAAAAGTGCGTCGAGGTTAATGGTGTTAAGAAAGCATCAAAAACACCCTGAGAATCCGCTTTCGATCTTTTTTACGTGCCTTAACTTTCTGCAGCCCATTTGAGGGTCAAAACGGCTTAATTTGAGCCCAAAAAATTACGCCGTCTATTCACCGCCCATCGTGGATTCTGGGGCTTTCCGAAATGGTGCTATGGGCGACGTAGTTCCTCACGGTTCAAAAGTTATGAGGTTTTCAAGTTTGGACTCGTTTTAGGCTGAAAAAAAATAAAAAAATAAAAAGGAGTGCAACACGAGGACTTCCCGGGAGGTCACCAATCCTAGTACTACTCTCGCCCAAGCACGCTTCACTGCGGAGTTCTGATGGGATCCGGTGCATTAGTGCTGGTATGATCGCACCCGTCAGTACATCACTCTCGTTTCTATATATCCTTTTCGCGGCCAATCCAAGTGCAAGGCCGTGGGGCCCACATGATTTTCTGGCCGTTTTGTTTCGAGCGAAAAAGTGCGTCGAGGTTAATGGTGTTAAGAAAGCATCAAAAACACCCTGAGAATCCGCTTTCGATCTTTTTTACGTGCCATAACTTTCTGCAGCCCGTTTGAGGGTCAAAACGGCTGAATTTGAGCCCGAAAATTTACGCCGTCTAATCACCGCCCATCGTGGATTCTGGGGCTTTCCGAAATGGTGCTATGGGCGACGTAGTTCCTCACGGTTCAAAAGTTATGAGGTTTTCAAGTTTGGACTCGTTTTAGGCTGAAAAAAAATAAAAAAATAAAAAGGAGTGCAACACGAGGACTTCCCGGGAGGTCACCAATCCTAGTACTACTCTCGCCCAAGCACGCTTCACTGCGGAGTTCTGATGGGATCCGGTGCATTAGTGCTGGTATGATCGCACCCGTCAGTACATCACTCTCGTTTCTATATATCCTTTTGCGGCCAATCCAAGTGCAAGGCCGTGGGGCCCACATGATTTTCTGGCCGTTTTGTTTCGAGCGAAAAAGTGCGTCGAGGTTAATGGTGTTAAGAAAGCATCAAAAACACCCTGAGAATCCGCTTTCGATCTTTTTTACGTGCCATAACTTTCTGCAGCCCGTTTGAGGGTCAAAACGGCTGAATTTGAGCCCGAAAAATTACGCCGTCTAATCACCGCCCATCGTGGATTCTGGGGCTTTCCGAAATGGTGCTATGGGCGACGTAGTTCCTCACGGTTCAAAAGTTATGAGGTTTTCAAGTTTGGACTCGTTTTAGGCTGAAAAAAAATAAAAAAATAAAAAGGAGTGCAACACGAGGACTTCCCGGGAGGTCACCAATCCTAGTACTACTCTCGCCCAAGCACGCTTCACTGCGGAGTTCTGATGGGATCCGGTGCATTAGTGCTGGTATGATCGCACCCGTCAGTACATCACTCTCGTTTCTATATATCCTTTTCTCGGCCAATCCAAGTGCAAGGCCGTGGGGCCCACATGATTTTCTGGCCGTTTTGTTTCGAGCGAAAAAGTGCGTCGAGGTTAATGGTGTTAAGAAAGCATCAAAAACACCCTGAGAATCCGCTTTCGATCTTTTTTACGTGCCATAACTTTCTGCAGCCCGTTTGAGGGTCAAAACGGCTGAATTTGAGCCCGAAAAATTACGCCGTCTATCACCGCCCATCGTGGATTCTGGGGCTTTCCGAAATGGTGCTATGGGCGACGTAGTTCCTCACGGTTCAAAAGTTATGAGGTTTTCAAGTTTGGACTCGTTTTAGGCTGAAAAAAAAATAAAAAAATAAAAAGGAGTGCAACACGAGGACTTCCCGGGAGGTCACCAATCCTAGTACTACTCTCGCCCAAGCACGCTTCACTGCGGAGTTCTGATGGGATCCGGTGCATTAGTGCTGGTATGATCGCACCCGTCAGTACATCACTCTCGTTTCTATATATCCTTTTCGCGGCCAATCCAAGTGCAAGGCCGTGGGGCCCACATGATTTTCTGGCCGTTTTGTTTCGAGCGAAAAAGTGCGTCGAGGTTAATGGTGTTAAGAAAGCATCAAAAACACCCTGAGAATCCGCTTTCGATCTTTTTTACGTGCCATAACTTTCTGCAGCCCGTTTGAGGGTCAAAACGGCTGAATTTGAGCCCGAAAAATTACGCCGTCTAATCACCGCCCATCGTGGATTCTGGGGCTTTCCGAAATGGTGCTATGGGCGACGTAGTTCCTCACGGTTCAAAAGTTATGAGGTTTTCAAGTTTGGACTCGTTTTAGGCTGAAAAAAAATAAAAAAATAAAAAGGAGTGCAACACGAGGACTTCCCGGGAGGTCACCAATCCTAGTACTACTCTCGCCCAAGCACGCTTCACTGCGGAGTTCTGATGGGATCCGGTGCATTAGTGCTGGTATGATCGCACCCGTCAGTACATCACTCTCGTTTCTATATATCCTTTTCTCGGCCAATCCAAGTGCAAGGCCGTGGGGCCCACATGATTTTCTGGCCGTTTTGTTTCGAGCGAAAAAGTGCGTCGAGGTTAATGGTGTTAAGAAAGCATCAAAAACACCCTGAGAATCCGCTTTCGATCTTTTTTACGTGCCATAACTTTCTGCAGCCCGTTTGAGGGTCAAAACGGCTGAATTTGAGCCCGAAAAATTACGCCGTCTATTCACCGCCCATCGTGGATTCTGGGGCTTTCCGAAATGGTGCTATGGGCGACGTAGTTCCTCACGGTTCAAAAGTTATGAGGTTTTCAAGTTTGGACTCGTTTTAGGCTGAAAAAAAATAAAAAAATAAAAAGGAGTGCAACACGAGGACTTCCCGGGAGGTCACCAATCCTAGTACTACTCTCGCCCAAGCACGCTTCACTGCGGAGTTCTGATGGGATCCGGTGCATTAGTGCTGGTATGATCGCACCCGTCAGTACATCACTCTCGTTTCTATATATCCTTTTCTCGGCCAATCCAAGTGCAAGGCCGTGGGGCCCACATGATTTTCTGGCCGTTTTGTTTCGAGCGAAAAAGTGCGTCGAGGTTAATGGTGTTAAGAAAGCATCAAAAACACCCTGAGAATCCGCTTTCGATCTTTTTTACGTGCCTTAACTTTCTGCAGCCCGTTTGAGGGTCAAAACGGCTTAATTTGAGCCCGAAAAATTACGCCGTCTATTCATCGCCCATCGTGGATTCTGGGGCTTTCCGAAATGGTGCTATGGGCGACGTAGTTCCTCACGGTTCAAAAGTTATGAGGTTTTCAAGTTTGGACTCGTTTTAGGCTGAAAAAAAAATAAAAAAATAAAAAGGAGTGCAACACGAGGACTTCCCGGGAGGTCACCAATCCTAGTACTACTCTCGCCCAAGCACGCTTCACTGCGGAGTTCTGATGGGATCCGGTGCATTAGTGCTGGTATGATCGCACCCGTCAGTACATCACTCTCGTTTCTATATATCCTTTTCGCGGCCAATCCAAGTGCAAGGCCGTGGGGCCCACATGATTTTCTGGCCGTTTTGTTTCGAGCGAAAAAGTGCGTCGAGGTTAATGGTGTTAAGAAAGCATCAAAAACACCCTGAGAATCCGCTTTCGATCTTTTTTACGTGCCATAACTTTCTGCAGCCCGTTTGAGGGTCAAAACGGCTGAATTTGAGCCCGAAAAATTACGCCGTCTAATCACCGCCCATCGTGGATTCTGGGGCTTTCCGAAATGGTGCTATGGGCGACGTAGTTCCTCACGGTTCAAAAGTTATGAGGTTTTCAAGTTTGGACTCGTTTTAGGCTGAAAAAAAAATAAAAAAATAAAAAGGAGTGCAACACGAGGACTTCCCGGGAGGTCACCAATCCTAGTACTACTCTCGCCCAAGCACGCTTCACTGCGGAGTTCTGATGGGATCCGGTGCATTAGTGCTGGTATGATCGCACCCGTCAGTACATCACTCTCGTTTCTATATATCATTTTTGCGGCCAATCCAAGTGCAAGGCCGTGGGGCCCACATGATTTTCTGGCCGTTTTGTTTCGAGCGAAAAAGTGCGTCGAGGTTAATGGTGTTAAGAAAGCATCAAAAACACCCTGAGAATCCGCTTTCGATCTTTTTTACGTGCCATAACTTTCTGCAGCCCGTTTGAGGGTCAAAACGGCTGAATTTGAGCCCGAAAAATTACGCCGTCTAATCACCGCCCATCGTGGATTCTGGGGCTTTCCGAAATGGTGCTATGGGCGACGTAGTTCCTCACGGTTCAAAAGTTATGAGGTTTTCAAGTTTGGACTCGTTTTAGGCTGAAAAAAAATAAAAAAATAAAAAGGAGTGCAACACGAGGACTTCCCGGGAGGTCACCAATCCTAGTACTACTCTCGCCCAAGCACGCTTCACTGCGGAGTTCTGATGGGATCCGGTGCATTAGTGCTGGTATGATCGCACCCGTCAGTACATCACTCTCGTTTCTATATATCCTTTTCTCGGCCAATCCAAGTGCAAGGCCGTGGGGCCCACATGATTTTCTGGCCGTTTTGTTTCGAGCGAAAAAGTGCGTCGAGGTTAATGGTGTTAAGAAAGCATCAAAAACACCCTGAGAATCCGCTTTCGATCTTTTTTACGTGCCTTAACTTTCCGCAGCCCGTTTGAGGGTCAAAACGGCTGAATTTGAGCCCGAAAAATTACGCCGTCTATTCATCGCCCATCGTGGATTCTGGGGCTTTCCGAAATGGTGCTATGGGCGACGTAGTTCCTCACGGTTCAAAAGTTATGAGGTTTTCAAGTTTGGACTCGTTTTAGGCTGAAAAAAAAATAAAAAATAAAAAGTAGCGCAACACGAGGCCTCCCCGGGAGGTCACCAATCCTAGTACTACTCTCGCCCAAGCACGCTTCACTGCGGAGTTCTGATGGGATCCGGTGCATTAGTGCTGGTATGATCGCACCCGTCAGTACATCACTCTCGTTTCTATATATCCTTTTCGCGGCCAATCCAAGTGCAAGGCCGTGGGGCCCACATGATTTTCTGGCCGTTTTGTTTCGAGCGAAAAAGTGCGTCGAGGTTAATGGTGTTAAGAAAGCATCAAAAACACCCTGAGAATCCGCTTTCGATCTTTTTTACGTGCCATAACTTTCTGCAGCCCGTTTGAGGGTCAAAACGGCTGAATTTGAGCCCGAAAAATTACGCCGTCTAATCACCGCCCATCGTGGATTCTGGGGCTTTCCGAAATGGTGCTATGGGCGACGTAGTTCCTCACGGTTCAAAAGTTATGAGGTTTTCAAGTTTGGACTCGTTTTAGGCTGAAAAAAAAAATAAAATAAAAAGGAGTGCAACACGAGGACTTCCCGGGAGGTCACCAATCCTAGTACTACTCTCGCCCAAGCACGCTTCACTGCGGAGTTCTGATGGGATCCGGTGCATTAGTGCTGGTATGATCGCACCCGTCAGTACATCACTCTCGTTTCTATATATCCTTTTCTCGGCCAATCCAAGTGCAAGGCCGTGGGGCCCACATGATTTTCTGGCCGTTTTGTTTCGAGTGAAAAAGTGCGTCGAGGTTAATGGTGTTAAGAAAGCATCAAAAACACCCTGAGAATCCGCTTTCGATCTTTTTTACGTGCCTTAACTTTCCGCAGCCCGTTTGAGGGTCAAAACGGCTGAATTTGAGCCCAAAAAATTACGCCGTCTATTCATCGCCCATCGTGGATTCTGGGGCTTTCCGAAATGGTGCTATGGGCGACGTAGTTCCTCACGGTTCAAAAGTTATGAGGTTTTCAAGTTTGGACTCGTTTTAGGCTGAAAAAAAAATAAAAAAATAAAAAGGAGTGCAACACGAGGACTTCCCGGGAGGTCACCAATCCTAGTACTACTCTCGCCCAAGCACGCTTCACTGCGGAGTTCTGATGGGATCCGGTGCATTAGTGCTGGTATGATCGCACCCGTCAGTACATCACTCTCGTTTCTATATATCCTTTTCGCGGCCAATCCAAGTGCAAGGCCGTGGGGCCCACATGATTTTCTGGCCGTTTTGTTTCGAGCGAAAAAGTGCGTCGAGGTTAATGGTGTTAAGAAAGCATCAAAACACCCTGAGAATCCGCTTTCGATCTTTTTTATGTGCCATAACTTTCTGCAGCCCGTTTGAGGGTCAAAACGGCTGAATTTGAGCCCGAAAATTTACGCCGTCTATTCACCGCCCATCGTGGATTCTGGGGCTTTCCGAAATGGTGCTATGGGCGACGTAGTTCCTCACGGTTCAAAAGTTATGAGGTTTTCAAGTTTGGACTCGTTTTAGGCTGAAAAAAAAAAAAAAAAAAAAAGGAGTGCAACACGAGGACTTCCCGGGAGGTCACCAATCCTAGTACTACTCTCGCCCAAGCACGCTTCACTGCGGAGTTCTGATGGGATCCGGTGCATTAGTGCTGGTATGATCGCACCCGTCAGTACATCACTCTCGTTTCTATATATCCTTTTTTCGGCCAATCCAAGTGCAAGGCCGTGGGGCCCACATGATTTTCTGGCCGTTTTGTTTCGAGCGAAAAAGTGCGTCGAGGTTAATGGTGTTAAGAAAGCATCAAAAACACCCTGAGAATCCGCTTTCGATCTTTTTTACGTGCCATAACTTTCTGCAGCCCGTTTGAGGGTCAAAACGGCTGAATTTGAGCCCGAAAAATTACGCCGTCTAATCACCGCCCATCGTGGATTCTGGGGCTTTCCGAAATGGTGCTATGGGCGACGTAGTTCCTCACGGTTCAAAAGTTATGAGGTTTTCAAGTTTGGACTCGTTTTAGGCTGAAAAAAAATAAAAAAATAAAAAGGAGTGCAACACGAGGACTTCCCGGGAGGTCACCAATCCTAGTACTACTCTCGCCCAAGCACGCTTCACTGCGGAGTTCTGATGGGATCCGGTGCATTAGTGCTGGTATGATCGCACCCGTCAGTACATCACTCTCGTTTCTATATATCCTTTTCGCGGCCAATCCAAGTGCAAGGCCGTGGGGCCCACATGATTTTCTGGCCGTTTTGTTTCGAGCGAAAAAGTGCGTCGAGGTTAATGGTGTTAAGAAAGCATCAAAAACACCCTGAGAATCCGCTTTCGATCTTTTTTACGTGCCATAACTTTCTGCAGCCCGTTTGAGGGTCAAAACGGCTGAATTTGAGCCCGAAAAATTACGCCGTCTAATCACCGCCCATCGTGGATTCTGGGGCTTTCCGAAATGGTGCTATGGGCGACGTAGTTCCTCACGGTTCAAAAGTTATGAGGTTTTCAAGTTTGGACTCGTTTTAGGCTGAAAAAAAAGTAAAAAAATAAAAAGGAGTGCAACACGAGGACTTCCCGGGAGGTCACCAATCCTAGTACTACTCTCGCCCAAGCACGCTTCACTGCGGAGTTCTGATGGGATCCGGTGCATTAGTGCTGGTATGATCGCACCCGTCAGTACATCACTCTCGTTTCTATATATCCTTTTCTCGGCCAATCCAAGTGCAAGGCCGTGGGGCCCACATGATTTTCTGGCCGTTTTGTTTCGAGCGAAAAAGTGCGTCGAGGTTAATGGTGTTAAGAAAGCATCAAAAACACCCTGAGAATCCGCTTTCGATCTTTTTTACGTGCCTTAACTTTCCGCAGCCCGTTTGAGGGTCAAAACGGCTGAATTTGAGCCCAAAAAATTACGCCGTCTATTCACCGCCCATCGTGGATTCTGGGGCTTTCCGAAATGGTGCTATGGGCGACGTAGTTCCTCACGGTTCAAAAGTTATGAGGTTTTCAAGTTTGGACTCGTTTTAGGCTGAAAAAAAAGTAAAAAAATAAAAAGGAGTGCAACACGAGGACTTCCCGGGAGGTCACCAATCCTAGTACTACTCTCGCCCAAGCACGCTTCACTGCGGAGTTCTGATGGGATCCGGTGCATTAGTGCTGGTATGATCGCACCCGTCAGTACATCACTCTCGTTTCTATATATCCTTTTCTCGGCCAATCCAAGTGCAAGGCCGTGGGGCCCACATGATTTTCTGGCCGTTTTGTTTCGAGCGAAAAAGTGCGTCGAGGTTAATGGTGTTAAGAAAGCATCAAAAACACCCTGAGAATCCGCTTTCGATCTTTTTTACGTGCCTTAACTTTCCGCAGCCCGTTTGAGGGTCAAAACGGCTGAATTTGAGCCCAAAAAATTACGCCGTCTATTCATCGCCCATCGTGGATTCTGGGGCTTTCCGAAATGGTGCTATGGGCGACGTAGTTCCTCACGGTTCAAAAGTTATGAGGTTTTCAAGTTTGGACTCGTTTTAGGCTGAAAAAAAATAAAAAAAATAAAAAGGAGTGCAACACGAGGACTTCCCGGGAGGTCACCAATCCTAGTACTACTCTCGCCCAAGCACGCTTCACTGCGGAGTTCTGATGGGATCCGGTGCATTAGTGCTGGTATGATCGCACCCGTCAGTACATCACTCTCGTTTCTATATATCCTTTTCGCGGCCAATCCAAGTGCAAGGCCGTGGGGCCCACATGATTTTCTGGCCGTTTTGTTTCGAGCGAAAAAGTGCGTCGAGGTTAATGGTGTTAAGAAAGCATCAAAACACCCTGAGAATCCGCTTTCGATCTTTTTTACGTGCCATAACTTTCTGCAGCCCGTTTGAGGGTCAAAACGGCTGAATTTGAGCCCGAAAATTTACGCCGTCTAATCACCGCCCATCGTGGATTCTGGGGCTTTCCGAAATGGTGCTATGGGCGACGTAGTTCCTCACGGTTCAAAAGTTATGAGGTTTTCAAGTTTGGACTCGTTTTAGGCTGAAAAAAAAGTAAAAAATAAAAAGGAGTGCAACACGAGGACTTCCCGGGAGGTCACCAATCCTAGTACTACTCTCGCCCAAGCACGCTTCACTGCGGAGTTCTGATGGGATCCGGTGCATTAGTGCTGGTATGATCGCACCCGTCAGTACATCACTCTCGTTTCTATATATCATTTTTGCGGCCAATCCAAGTGCAAGGCCGTGGGGCCCACATGATTTTCTGGCCGTTTTGTTTCGAGCGAAAAAGTGCGTCGAGGTTAATGGTGTTAAGAAAGCATCAAAAACACCCTGAGAATCCGCTTTCGATCTTTTTTACGTGCCATAACTTTCTGCAGCCCGTTTGAGGGTCAAAACGGCTGAATTTGAGCCCGAAAAATTACGCCGTCTAATCACCACCCATCGTGGATTCTGGGGCTTTCCGAAATGGTGCTATGGGCGACGTAGTTCCTCACGGTTCAAAAGTTATGAGGTTTTCAAGTTTGGACTCGTTTTAGGCTGAAAAAAAAGTAAAAAAATAAAAAGGAGTGCAACACGAGGACTTCCCGGGAGGTCACCAATCCTAGTACTACTCTCGCCCAAGCACGCTTCACTGCGGAGTTCTGATGGGATCCGGTGCATTAGTGCTGGTATGATCGCACCCGTCAGTACATCACTCTCGTTTCTATATATCCTTTTTGCGGCCAATCCAAGTGCAAGGCCGTGGGGCCCACATGATTTTCTGGCCGTTTTGTTTCGAGCGAAAAAGTGCGTCGAGGTTAATGGTGTTAAGAAAGCATCAAAAACACCCTGAGAATCCGCTTTCGATCTTTTTTACGTGCCATAACTTTCTGCAGCCCGTTTGAGGGTCAAAACGGCTGAATTTGAGCCCGAAAAATTACGCCGTCTAATCACCACCCATCGTGGATTCTGGGGCTTTCCGAAATGGTGCTATGGGCGACGTAGTTCCTCACGGTTCAAAAGTTATGAGGTTTTCAAGTTTGGACTCGTTTTAGGCTGAAAAAAAAATAAAAAAATAAAAAGGAGTGCAACACGAGGACTTCCCGGGAGGTCACCAATCCTAGTACTACTCTCGCCCAAGCACGCTTCACTGCGGAGTTCTGATGGGATCCGGTGCATTAGTGCTGGTATGATCGCACCCGTCAGTACATCACTCTCGTTTCTATATATCCTTTTCTCGGCCAATCCAAGTGCAAGGCCGTGGGGCCCACATGATTTTCTGGCCGTTTTGTTTCGAGTGAAAAAGTGCGTCGAGGTTAATGGTGTTAAGAAAGCATCAAAAACACCCTGAGAATCCGCTTTCGATCTTTTTTACGTGCCTTAACTTTCCGCAGCCCGTTTGAGGGTCAAAACGGCTGAATTTGAGCCCAAAAAATTACGCCGTCTATTCATCGCCCATCGTGGATTCTGGGGCTTTCCGAAATGGTGCTATGGGCGACGTAGTTCCTCACGGTTCAAAAGTTATGAGGTTTTCAAGTTTGGACTCGTTTTAGGCTGAAAAAAAATAAAAAAATAAAAAGGAGTGCAACACGAGGACTTCCCGGGAGGTCACCAATCCTAGTACTACTCTCGCCCAAGCACGCTTCACTGCGGAGTTCTGATGGGATCCGGTGCATTAGTGCTGGTATTGTGAAGATGAAGCAATAAATATCTAGAGTGTATGAAGATGAAGCAATAAGATATGGAAATGAAACAATAAGAAACAAGAGGGAATTAGGCGAGTTCAAATGAAGCATGAGCTGTGTTGCCTTGTGTTCCAAGTCTGTCCCCTAGGTGAAGTACAAGACAAAGATAAGGAAACTGAATCACAATAATCAGAAGGAGATGTCTTTTGCTGTGTGGGACAAACAAGAGAGAGAGCCGTTGGAGTGTGCAGATGGCACATGAAGGATCAGCTCACATGGGTTGGTTAAGGTTCCAAGTCAATGGAGATGTTTAGGACATGTCACTGTCCGGGACCAGCCTGCACAAGATCAGACTTGTCCTCTTCTCACCTTGTTTATTATTTGTCTAGTTTATTATATCTCATGTACTTGTAACCTCTTTATATATATGGGATGTTCCCATAAACAAATCAAGCAATGGAATAAGAGATTCCTTCTTCATATTCTCTCATTTGCAATACTCTCTCTCTCTTTCCTATTTTTACTCAAACTCCTTAATCTCTTTGATCTTATCACATAAACCATCTCATAAATCACTAATTCTCACATGGTATCAGAGCTATTAAGCTCTTGAAACCTATTTCTTCCGCAAACCTTTACTCTGATTATTTCTTACAAAAATATTTTCTATTTTCTCTCACCATTCTTGAACTGTTCTTGAGTTGTTCTTGATGGATTCTGGAGAAAATAAAAAAATGTTTGTGATTCCAGCTACCCTTAAGGGAGCTAACTACCTGTTGTGGGCAAGACTTGCTAAGACAGCTCTTGGTGGCAGAGGCTACTGGGATATTGTTGAAGAAGGCAAGAACCCAAAGAAAACAACCCTAGGAGAGGATGGTAGAGAAGTGGTGGTGAGTGAAGCTGGCGACAAGAAGAAGAATCAAGAGGACCTCATGGTGCTGTCTATTCTTCAGTCCAGCCTTGATGCTCCACTCCAGGAAGCTTATGGCTACTGTGAAACCTCCAAAGACCTATGGGATACACTCAAGAAGGTCTATGGAAACCAGTCCAACATCAGTAGGGTGTTTGAGGTCAAGAGGCTATCAATACTCTAAGTCAAGAGGACAATGACTTTGATAAACACTTTGGGAAGTTTAGATCCCTGTGGGCTGAGCTAGAGATGCTAAGGCCAGCAACCATTGATCCAGATGTGTTGAATGAAAGGAGAGAACAAGACAAGGTGTTTGCTCTTCTCTCTACTCTCAACCCTGGATACAATGACCTCATCAAGCATATCCTAAGAGACAAGGAACTCCCATCCCTTGAAGAAGTGTGTGCTCGGATTCAAAAAGAACAAGGATCAGTGGGGCTCTTTGGAGGCAAGCGAGACTTGGTACTTGCAAACCAAGCTGAAGGAGTTGCAAATAAAGGTACCTACAAGACTGAAGAATAGAAGGTGTGGACATGCGATCATTGCAAGAAGAGAGGCCATGGAAAGGACAAGTGCTGGATCCTCCATCCTCACCTCAAGCCACAGAAGTTCAGAGCCAACTACAATGATACAAGAGCCAACTTCTCTGGTGACATGGGAGAGCCATCTACTCCAGCAAGCATGCGCCCAGCTCCAGCAGGTGGTGAAGGCAAAGCAATGACGTCTAGTGGCAACCTGACCTTGAGGAACAATCAAGATGAAGTCATCAGGCGCTCTGACATTGAGGCTCTCATCAAACTCCTCAAAGACAATGCTGGTAACACACTTGGTACCTCTTTACATGCCTCCACTTGTGGTATCTTGCTGAATGCTTTAACTGAACCTAAAATTACAAAACCATTGGTTATAGATTCAGGGGCAAGTCACCACATGATTAGTGATCTTAGCTTAATTAAAAATATTGTTCCTGCCCTAGGAAATGTTATGATAGCTAATGGAGAGAAAGTACCAATCAAAGGTGTAGGTGATCTTAGGCTATTTGATAAAGATTCTAAAGCTTTCTACATGCCTAGTTTTACCTCTAACTTGTTATCAGTTAAAAGAGCCACTAATGACTTGAATTGTAGTGTTACTTTCACTCCTAATGATGTCTACTTTCAGGATATTGAAACTAGTAGGTTGCTTGGCAAAGGTGTAACCAAGGGAGACTTGTACTTACTTGAAGACACTAAGCTCTCAGCCGATTTATCTTATGCTCTAAATTCCATTTCTACTTTACCTAAAGATGTATTATGGCATGCTAGATTAGGACATCCCCATTCTCGTGCTTTGAACATCATGCTTCCTAGTATTTTCTTTAAAAGTGATTGTGAGGCTTGTATCCTAGGCAAACATTGCAAGAGTGTGTTCCCTAGATCAAGTACTATTTATGAAAATTGCTTTGACTTAATCCACTCTGATGTATGGACAGCTCCATGCATATCTAGAGAACATCATAAGTATTTTGTGACCTTTATAGATGAAAAATCAAAGTATACATGGATCACATTATTACAATCTAAAGATAGGGTCTTAGAAGCTTTCATAAATTTTCAAAACCATGTATCTAACCACTTTAATGCCAAGATTAAGATTTTGAGATCAGACAATGGAGGAGAATACACAAGCAATGCTTTCAAACAACACTTAGCCAAACATGGGATGATCCACCAAACTAGCTGCCCATATACTCCACAACAAAATGGTGTAGCTGAGAGAAAGAATAGACATCTCATGGAGGTGGCAAGGAGTATGATGTTCCACACAAGTGTGCCCAAACGTTTTTGGGGAGATGCAGTCCTAACAGCATGCTATCTAATCAATAGGATTCCCACAAAAGTCCTTCAAGATCAATCTCCTTATGAGGTACTTAACAAAAACAAATCATCTATAGATCATATGCGTGTGTTTGGGTGTCTTTGTTTTGTTTTGATACCAGGAGAACAAAGAGATAAGTTGTCAGCTAAGAGCACAAAGGCAATCTTTATTGGATACTCTCCCCACCAGAAGGGCTATAAGTGTTATGTACCAGAGACCAGGAGGGTCTTAATCTCAAGAGATGTGAAATTTGTGGAATCTAGAGGCTACTATGATGGAAAGAGTTGGGAAGAGGTAGAGAACCTGTCCCACTCAGCCTCGGATAGAGCTAACAACCTAAGGAGAGTAATGGAAAGACTTGGAATCAGTATACACCAAGATCAAGGAGCCACTACACCTGAGGCCACTCAATCCACGCCATCTACTGAGGTTGATACTGATGTGATTGAGATTCCTCACCTTGATCATGAGGGGGACAATCAAGCTGAACACTATCAAGAGGATTCAGCAAGTCATGATCAAGCTGAGCATCATACACAAGAGGAGCAGGATCATCACGTGACTCAAGAGGAGCCAGTAGTGATTGCAAGCCAGCCTCAGCCTAATATTGATCAAGCTGCAACTGAGGAAAGTAGTTCACAGCCGGCTCCAAGAAGAAGTTCTAGGATAAGAAAGCCGGTTGATCTAAATTGGAAGAACAATAGGGTCTACTTCAATGCTCAAGCTGTGGCTCATCCCATACAAGGAGTGTGCTCTCTAGCTCATTATCCCCAAGAACATGTGGTGTTTATTGGAGAGTTGGATCAGGAATACATTCCAAGGTCTTATGAGGAAGCTATGGAGCATGAGGAATGGAAAGAATCAGTGGGCAGTGAGACTAATGCCATGATCATCAATGATACATGGTATGAAGCTGAACTACCTAAAGGCAAGAGAGCTGTAACAAGCCGCTGGATCTTCACCATCAAGTACAATGCTGATGGGACAGTAGAGAGGCGCAAGACAAGGCTAGTAGCAAGAGGCTTCACTCAAACATATGGAGAAGATTATCTAGATACCTTTGCACCAGTTGCTAAACTTCACACCATAAGGATAATCCTATCCTTGGCTGTCAACCTAGAGTGGGATCTATGGCAAATGGATGTGAAGAATGCTTTCCTACAAGGAGAACTAGAAGATGAGGTCTACATGAGGCCACCTCCTGGCCTAGAACACCTAGTGAAACCTGGAAATGTTCTTAGACTCAAGAAGGCTATCTATGGATTGAAACAATCACCTAGAGCATGGTACCACAAGCTAAGCACCACACTCAATGGAAGGGGCTTTGTGAAATCTGAGGCAGATCATACTCTCTTTACACTCACCAGCAAGCAAGGGATTGTTGTGATCTTAGTATATGTTGATGATATCATCATCACCGGGAGTGACAAAGAAGGTATACTCTTAACTAAAGCTTTCCTTAAATCAGCTTTTGATATCAAAGACTTGGGAGAGTTAAAGTACTTTCTAGGAATTGAGATGTGCCGATCCAAGGATGGGCTATTCTTATCCCAAAGAAAGTACACACTTGATCTTCTGAATGAGGCAGGTGATCTAGGAGGAAGAGCAGCCAAGACTCCACTAGAAGATGGGTATAAGGTGCTGCGTGAGGGGGAGATTGAAGACAAGCCCTATACTGATGTGCAACACTATAGGAGAATGGTGGGAAAGTTGATATACCTCACCATCACCAGGCCTGATGTATGCTTTGCAGTCAACCAAGTAAGCCAGCATATGCAAGCTCCCAAGATACACCATTGGAACATGGTTGAGAGAATCCTAAGATACCTAAGAGAGGCGCCAGGGCAAGGAGTATGGATGGGATGCAACAAAAGCACAGAGGTAGTTGGGTATTGTGATGCTGATTGGGCAGGGGACAGAGTGGATAGGAGATCCACCACAGGCTATTGTACATTCATTGGAGGCAATCTTGTTACTTGGAAGAGCAAGAAACAGAAGATAGTGTCATGCTCAAGTGCTGAAGCTGAATATAGGGCAATGAGGAAGCTCACTAATGAGTTGATCTGGATCAGGAACCTACTTCAAGACTTGGGTATAGAGACATCAACTCCAATCACCATGCATTGTGATAATCAAGCTGCAATACACATAGCTTCCAACAGTGTGTTCCATGAGAGAACTAAACACATTGAGGTGGACTGTCATAAAGTTAGGCAAGCAGTGGAACAAAGGATCATCTTACCTTGCTACACAAGGAGTGAGGATCAACTAGCTGACATCTTCACTAAGGCTGCAAGCACCAAGGTTTGCGGGTTCATACATTCCAAGTTAGGACTCGTAGATCTTTCATCACACTGATCCTCTTAGCCATGAAGTGTTCTACTCTTTTTCCTTGGCTTGGTTTTTATCCCATGAGGTTTTTCCAAGCTAAAGGTTTTAATGAGGGAATGCTTCATGGTTTCCAAGCTAGACCAGTCCCTATGGTCAAGCTTGAGGGGGAGTGTGAAGATGAAGCAATAAATATCTAGAGTGTATGAAGATGAAGCAATAAGATATGGAAATGAAACAATAAGAAACAAGAGGGAATTAGGCGAGTTCAAATGAAGCATGAGCTGTGTTGCCTTGTGTTCCAAGTCTGTCCCCTAGGTGAAGTACAAGACAAAGATAAGGAAACTGAATCACAATAATCAGAAGGAGATGTCTTTTGCTGTGTGGGACAAACAAGAGAGAGAGCCGTTGGAGTGTGCAGATGGCACATGAAGGATCAGCTCACATGGGTTGGTTAAGGTTCCAAGTCAATGGAGATGTTTAGGACATGTCACTGTCCGGGACCAGCCTGCACAAGATCAGACTTGTCCTCTTCTCACCTTGTTTATTATTTGTCTAGTTTATTATATCTCATGTACTTGTAACCTCTTTATATATATGGGATGTTCCCATAAACAAATCAAGCAATGGAATAAGAGATTCCTTCTTCATATTCTCTCATTTGCAATACTCTCTCTCTCTTTCCTATTTTTACTCAAACTCCTTAATCTCTTTGATCTTATCACATAAACCATCTCATAAATCACTAATTCTCACAGGTATGATCGCACCCGTTACTACATCACTCTCGTTTCTATATATCCTTTTTGCGGCCAATCCAAGTGCAAGGCCTTGGGGCCCACATGATTTTCTGGCCGTTTTCTTTCGAGCGAAAAAGTGCGTCGAGGTTAATGGTGTTAAGAAAGCATCAAAACACCCTGAGAATCCGCTTTCGATCTTTTTTATGTGCCATAACTTTCTGCAGCCCGTTTGAGGGTCAAAACGGCTGAATTTGAGCCCGAAAATTTACGCCATCTAATCACCGCCCATCGTGTATTCTGGGGCTTTCCGAAATGGTGCTATGGGCGACGTAGTTCCTCACGGTTCAAAAGTTATGAGGTTTTCAAGTTTGGACTCGTTTTAGGCTGAAAAAAAAATAAAAAAATAAAAAGGAGTGCAACACGAGGACTTCCCGGGAGGTCACCAATCCTAGTACTACTCTCGCCCAAGCACGCTTCACTGCGGAGTTCTGATGGGATCCGGTGCATTAGTGCTGGTATGATCGCACCCGTCAGTACATCACTCTCGTTTCTATATATCATTTTTGCGGCCAATCCAAGTGCAAGGCCGTGGGGCCCACATGATTTTCTGGCCGTTTTGTTTCGAGCGAAAAAGTGCGTCGAGGTTAATGGTGTTAAGAAAGCATCAAAAACACCCTGAGAATCCGCTTTCGATCTTTTTTACGTGCCATAACTTTCTGCAGCCCGTTTGAGGGTCAAAACGGCTGAATTTGAGCCCGAAAAATTATGCCGTCTAATCACCACCCATCGTGGATTCTGGGGCTTTCCGAAATGGTGCTATGGGCGACGTAGTTCCTCACGGTTCAAAAGTTATGAGGTTTTCAAGTTTGGACTCGTTTTAGGCTGAAAAAAAAGTAAAAAAATAAAAAGGAGTGCAACACGAGGACTTCCCGGGAGGTCACCAATCCTAGTACTACTCTCGCCCAAACACGCTTCACTGCGGAGTTCTGATGGGATCCGGTGCATTAGTGCTGGTATGATCGCACCCGTCAGTACATCACTCTCGTTTCTATATATCATTTTTGCGGCCAATCCAAGTGCAAGGCCGTGGGGCCCACATGATTTCTGGCCGTTTTGTTTCGAGCGAAAAAGTGCGTCGAGGTTAATGGTGTTAAGAAAGCATCAAAAACACCCTGAGAATCCGCTTTCGATCTTTTTTACGTGCCATAACTTTCTGCAGCCCGTTTGAGGGTCAAAACGGCTGAATTTGAGCCCGAAAAATTACGCCGTCTATTCACCACCCATCGTGGATTCTGGGGCTTTCCGAAATGGTGCTATGGGCGACGTAGTTCCTCACGGTTCAAAAGTTATGAGGTTTTCAAGTTTGGACTCGTTTTAGGCTGAAAAAAAAGTAAAAAAAATAAAAAGGAGTGCAACACGAGGACTTCCCGGGAGGTCACCAATCCTAGTACTACTCTCGCCCAAGCACGCTTCACTGCGGAGTTCTGATGGGATCCGGTGCATTAGTGCTGGTATGATCGCACCCGTCAGTACATCACTCTCGTTTCTATATATCCTTTTCTCGGCCAATCCAAGTGCAAGGCCGTGGGGCCCACATGATTTTCTGGCCGTTTTGTTTCGAGCGAAAAAGTGCGTCGAGGTTAATGGTGTTAAGAAAGCATCAAAAACACCCTGAGAATCCGCTTTCGATCTTTTTTACGTGCCTTAACTTTCCGCAGCCCGTTTGAGGGTCAAAACGGCTTAATTTGAGCCCAAAAAATTACGCCGTCTATTCATCGCCCATCGTGGATTCTGGGGCTTTCCGAAATGGTGCTATGGGCGACGTAGTTCCTCACGGTTCAAAAGTTATGAGGTTTTCAAGTTTGGACTCGTTTTAGGCTGAAAAAAAATAAAAAAATAAAAAGGAGTGCAACACGAGGACTTCCCGGGAGGTCACCAATCCTAGTACTACTCTCGCCCAAGCACGCTTCACTGCGGAGTTCTGATGGGATCCGGTGCATTAGTGCTGGTATGATCGCACCCGTCAGTACATCACTCTCGTTTCTATATATCCTTTTCGCGGCCAATCCAAGTGCAAGGCCGTGGGGCCCACATGATTTTCTGGCCGTTTTGTTTCGAGCGAAAAAGTGCGTCGAGGTTAATGGTGTTAAGAAAGCATCAAAACACCCTGAGAATCCGCTTTCGATCTTTTTTACGTGCCATAACTTTCTGCAGCCCGTTTGAGGGTCAAAACGGCTGAATTTGAGCCCGAAAAATTACGCCATCTAATCACCGCCCATCGTGGATTCTGGGGCTTTCCGAAATGGTGCTATGGGCGACGTAGTTCCTCACGGTTCAAAAGTTATGAGGTTTTCAAGTTTGGACTCGTTTTAGGCTGAAAAAAAAATAAAAAAATAAAAAGGAGTGCAACACGAGGACTTCCCGGGAGGTCACCAATCCTAGTACTACTCTCGCCCAAGCACGCTTCACTGCGGAGTTCTGATGGGATCCGGTGCATTAGTGCTGGTATGATCGCACCCGTCAGTACATCACTCTCGTTTCTATATATCATTTTTGCGGCCAATCCAAGTGCAAGGCCGTGGGGCCCACATGATTTTCTGGCCGTTTTGTTTCGAGCGAAAAAGTGCGTCGAGGTTAATGGTGTTAAGAAAGCATCAAAAACACCCTGAGAATCCGCTTTCGATCTTTTTTACGTGCCATAACTTTCTGCAGCCCGTTTGAGGGTCAAAACGGCTGAATTTGAGCCCGAAAAATTACGCCGTCTAATCACCACCCATCGTGGATTCTGGGGCTTTCCGAAATGGTGCTATGGGCGACGTAGTTCCTCACGGTTCAAAAGTTATGAGGTTTTCAAGTTTGGACTCGTTTTAGGCTGAAAAAAAAATAAAAAAATAAAAAGGAGTGCAACACGAGGACTTCCCGGGAGGTCACCAATCCTAGTACTACTCTCGCCCAAACACGCTTCACTGCGGAGTTCTGATGGGATCCGGTGCATTAGTGCTGGTATGATCGCACCCGTCAGTACATCACTCTCGTTTCTATATATCATTTTTGCGGCCAATCCAAGTGCAAGGCCGTGGGGCCCACATGATTTTCTGGCCGTTTTGTTTCGAGCGAAAAAGTGCGTCGAGGTTAATGGTGTTAAGAAAGCATCAAAAACACCCTGAGAATCCGCTTTCGATCTTTTTTACGTGCCATAACTTTCTGCAGCCCGTTTGAGGGTCAAAACGGCTGAATTTGAGCCCGAAAATTTACGCCGTCTAATCACCGCCCATCGTGGATTCTGGGGCTTTCCGAAATGGTGCTATGGGCGACGTAGTTCCTCACGGTTCAAAAGTTATGAGGTTTTCAAGTTTGGACTCGTTTTAGGCTGAAAAAAAAATAAAAAAATAAAAAGGAGTGCAACACGAGGACTTCCCGGGAGGTCACCAATCCTAGTACTACTCTCGCCCAAGCACGCTTCACTGCGGAGTTCTGATGGGATCCGGTGCATTAGTGCTGGTATGATCGCACCCGTCAGTACATCACTCTCGTTTCTATATATCCTTTTGCGGCCAATCCAAGTGCAAGGCCGTGGGGCCCACATGATTTTCTGGCCGTTTTGTTTCGAGCGAAAAAGTGCGTCGAGGTTAATGGTGTTAAGAAAGCATCAAAAACACCCTGAGAATCCGCTTTCGATCTTTTTTACGTGCCATAACTTTCTGCAGCCCGTTTGAGGGTCAAAACGGCTGAATTTGAGCCCGAAAAATTACGCCGTCTAATCAACGCCCATCGTGGATTCTGGGGCTTTCCGAAATGGTGCTATGGGCGACGTAGTTCCTCACGGTTCAAAAGTTATGAGGTTTTCAAGTTTGGACTCGTTTTAGGCTGAAAAAAAAATAAAAAAATAAAAAGGAGTGCAACACGAGGACTTCCCGGGAGGTCACCAATCCTAGTACTACTCTCGCCCAAGCACGCTTCACTGCGGAGTTCTGATGGGATCCGGTGCATTAGTGCTGGTATGATCGCACCCGTCAGTACATCACTCTCGTTTCTATATATCCTTTTTGCGGCCAATCCAAGTGCAAGGCCGTGGGGCCCACATGATTTTCTGGCGTTTTGTTTCGAGCGAAAAAGTGCGTCGAGGTTAATGGTGTTAAGAAAGCATCAAAAACACCCTGAGAATCCGCTTTCGATCTTTTTTACGTGCCATAACTTTCTGCAGCCCGTTTGAGGGTCAAAACGGCTGAATTTGAGCCCGGAAAATTACGCCGTCAATTCACCACCCATCGTGGATTATGGGGCTTTCCGAAATGGTGCTATGGGCGACGTAGTTCCTCACGGTTCAAAAGTTATGAGGTTTTCAAGTTTGGACTCGTTTTAGGCTGAAAAAAAGTAAAAAAATAAAAAGGAGTGCAACACGAGGACTTCCCGGGAGGTCACCAATCCTAGTACTACTCTCGCCCAAGCACGCTTCACTGCGGAGTTCTGATGGGATCCGGTGCATTAGTGCTGGTATGATCGCACCCGTCAGTACATCACTCTCGTTTCTATATATCCTTTTCTCGGCCAATCCAAGTGCAAGGCCGTGGGGCCCACATGATTTTCTTGCCGTTTTGTTTCGAGCGAAAAAGTGCGTCGAGGTTAATGGTGTTAAGAAAGCATCAAAAACACCCTGAGAATCCGCTTTCGATCTTTTTTACGTGCCATAACTTTCTGCAGCCCGTTTGAGGGTCAAAACGGCTGAATTTGAGCCCGAAAAATTACGCCGTCTATTCATCGCCCATCGTGGATTCTGGGGCTTTCCGAAATGGTGCTATGGGCGACGTAGTTCCTCACGGTTCAAAAGTTATGAGGTTTTCAAGTTTGGACTCGTTTTAGGCTGAAAAAAAAATAAAAAATAAAAAGGAGTGCAACACGAGGACTTCCCGGGAGATCACCAATCCTAGTACTACTCTCGCCCAAGCACGCTTCACTGCGGAGTTCTGATGGGATCCGGTGCATTAGTGCTGGTATGATCGCACCCGTCAGTACATCACTCTCGTTTCTATATATCCTTTTCTCGGCCAATCCAAGTGCAAGGCCGTGGGGCCCACATGATTTTCTGGCCGTTTTGTTTCGAGCGAAAAAGTGCGTCGAGGTTAATGGTGTTAAGAAAGCATCAAAAACACCCTGAGAATCCGCTTTCGATTTTTTTACGTGCCTTAACTTTCCGCAGCCCGTTTGAGGGTCAAAACGGCTGAATTTGAGCCCAAAAAATTACGCCGTCTATTCATCGCCCATCGTGGATTCTGGGGCTTTCCGAAATGGTGCTATGGGCGACGTAGTTCCTCACGGTTCAAAAGTTATGAGGTTTTCAAGTTTGGACTCGTTTTAGGCTGAAAAAAAATAAAAAAATAAAAAGGAGTGCAACACGAGGACTTCCCGGGAGGTCACCAATCCTAGTACTACTCTCGCCCAAGCACGCTTCACTGCGGAGTTCTGATGGGATCCGGTGCATTAGTGCTGGTATGATCGCACCCGTCAGTACATCACTCTCGTTTCTATATATCATTTTTGCGGCCAATCCAAGTGCAAGGCCGTGGGGCCCACATGATTTTCTGGCCGTTTTGTTTCGAGCGAAAAAGTGCGTCGAGGTTAATGGTGTTAAGAAAGCATCAAAAACACCCTGAGAATCCGCTTTCGATCTTTTTTACGTGCCATAACTTTCTGCAGCCCGTTTGAGGGTCAAAACGGCTGAATTTGAGCCCGAAAAATTACGCCGTCTAATCACCGCCCATCGTGGATTCTGGGGCTTTCCGAAATGGTGCTATGGGCGACGTAGTTCCTCACGGTTCAAAAGTTATGAGGTTTTCAAGTTTGGACTCGTTTTAGGCTGAAAAAAAATAAAAAAATAAAAAGGAGTGCAACACGAGGACTTCCCGGGAGGTCACCAATCCTAGTACTACTCTCGCCCAAGCACGCTTCACTGCGGAGTTCTGATGGGATCCGGTGCATTAGTGCTGGTATGATCGCACCCGTCAGTACATCACTCTCGTTTCTATATATCCTTTTCTCGGCCAATCCAAGTGCAAGGCCGTGGGGCCCACATGATTTTCTTGCCGTTTTGTTTCGAGCGAAAAAGTGCGTCGAGGTTAATGGTGTTAAGAAAGCATCAAAAACACCCTGAGAATCCGCTTTCGATCTTTTTTACGTGCCATACCTTTCTGCAGCGCGTTTGAGGGTCAAAACGGCTGAATTTGAGCCCGAAAAATTACTCCGTCTAGTCACCGCCCATTGTGGATTCTGGGGCTTTCCGAAATGGTGCTATGGGCGACGTAGTTTCTTACGGTTCAAAAGTTATGAGGTTTTCAAGTTTAGACTCGTTTTAGGCTGAAAAAAAAATAAAAAAATAAAAAGGAGTGCAACACGAGGACTTCCCGGGAGGTCACCAATCCTAGTACTACTCTCGCCCAAGCACGCTTCACTGC
Source organism: Brassica napus (assembly GCF_020379485.1). Classification (NCBI taxonomy): domain Eukaryota; kingdom Viridiplantae; phylum Streptophyta; class Magnoliopsida; order Brassicales; family Brassicaceae; genus Brassica; species Brassica napus. Next base: position 77,818 of record NW_026015168.1, read on the forward strand.
GGAGTTCTGATGGGATCCGGTGCATTAGTGCTGGTATGATCGCACCCGTCAGTACATCACTCTCGTTTCTATATATCCTTTTCTCGGCCAATCCAAGTGCAAGGCCGTGGGGCCCACATGATTTTCTTGCCGTTTTGTTTCGAGCGAAAAAGTGCGTCGAGGTTAATGGTGTTAAGAAAGCATCAAAAACACCCTGAGAATCCGCTTTCGATCTTTTTTACGTGCCATACCTTTCTGCAGCGCGTTTGAGGGTCAAAACGGCTGAATTTGAGCCCGAAAAATTACTCCGTCTAGTCACCGCCCATTGTGGATTCTGGGGCTTTCCGAAATGGTGCTATGGGCGACGTAGTTTCTTACGGTTCAAAAGTTATGAGGTTTTCAAGTTTAGACTCGTTTTAGGCTGAAAAAAAAATAAAAAAATAAAAAGGAGTGCAACACGAGGACTTCCCGGGAGGTCACCAATCCTAGTACTACTCTCGCCCAAGCACGCTTCACTGCGGAGTTCTGATGGGATCCGGTGCATTAGTGCTGGTATGATCGCACCCGTCAGTACATCACTCTCGTTTCTATATATCCTTTTCGCGGCCAATCCAAGTGCAAGGCCGTGGGGCCCACATGATTTTCTGGCCGTTTTGTTTCGAGCGAAAAAGTGCGTCGAGGTTAATGGTGTTAAGAAAGCATCAAAAACACCCTGAGAATCCGCTTTCGATCTTTTTTACGTGCCATAACTTTCTGCAGCCCGTTTGAGGGTCAAAACGGCTGAATTTGAGCCCGAAAAATTACGCCGTCTATTCACCGCCCATCGTGGATTCTGGGGCTTTCCGAAATGGTGCTATGGGCGACGTAGTTCCTCACGGTTCAAAAGTTATGAGGTTTTCAAGTTTGGACTCGTTTTAGGCTGAAAAAAAAAATAAAAAAATAAAAAGGAGTGCAACACGAGGACTTCCCGGGAGGTCACCAATCCTAGTACTACTCTCGCCCAAGCACGCTTCACTGCGGAGTTCTGATGGGATCCGGTGCATTAGTGCTGGTATGATCGCACCCGTCAGTACATCACTCTCGTTTCTATATATCCTTTTCTCGGCCAATCCAAGTGCAAGGCCGTGGGGCCCACATGATTTTCTGGCCGTTTTGTTTCGAGTGAAAAAGTGCGTCGAGGTTAATGGTGTTAAGAAAGCATCAAAAACACCCTGAGAATCCGCTTTCGATCTTTTTTACGTGCCATAACTTTCTGCAGCCCGTTTGAGGGTCAAAACGGCTGAATTTGAGCCCAAAAATTACGCCGTCTATTCACCGCCCATCGTGGATTCTGGGGCTTTCCGAAATGGTGCTATGGGCGACGTAGTTCCTCACGGTTCAAAAGTTATGAGGTTTTCAAGTTTGGACTCGTTTTAGGCTGAAAAAAAAATAAAAATAAAAAGGAGTGCAACACGAGGACTTCCCGGGAGGTCACCAATCCTAGTACTACTCTCGCCCAAGCACGCTTCACTGCGGAGTTCTGATGGGATCCGGTGCATTAGTGCTGGTATGATCGCACCCGTCAGTACATCACTCTCGTTTCTATATATCCTTTTCTCGGCCAATCCAAGTGCAAGGCCGTGGGGCCCACATGATTTTCTGGCCGTTTTGTTTCGAGCGAAAAAGTGCGTCGAGGTTAATGGTGTTAAGAAAGCATCAAAAACACCCTGAGAATCCGCTTTCGATCTTTTTTACGTGCCATAACTTTCTGCAGCCCGTTTGAGGGTCAAAACGGCTGAATTTGAGCCCGAAAAATTACGCCGTCTATCACCGCCCATCGTGGATTCTGGGGCTTTCCGAAATGGTGCTATGGGCGACGTAGTTCCTCACGGTTCAAAAGTTATGAGGTTTTCAAGTTTAGACTCGTTTTAGGCTGAAAAAAAAATAAAAAATAAAAAGGAGTGCAACACGAGGACTTCCCGGGAGGTCACCAATCCTAGTACTACTCTCGCCCAAGCACGCTTCACTGCGGAGTTCTGATGGGATCCGGTGCATTAGTGCTGGTATGATCGCACCCGTCAGTACATCACTCTCGTTTCTATATATCCTTTTCGCGGCCAATCCAAGTGCAAGGCCGTGGGCCCACATGATTTTCTGGCCGTTTTGTTTCGAGCGAAAAAGTGCGTCGAGGTTAATGGTGTTAAGAAAGCATCAAAAACACCCTGAGAATCCGCTTTCGATCTTTTTTACGTGCCATAACTTTCTGCAGCCCGTTTGAGGGTCAAAACGGCTGAATTTGAGCCCGAAAAATTACGCCGTCTATTCACCACCCATCGTGGATTCTGGGGCTTTCCGAAATGGTGCTATGGGCGACGTAGTTCCTCACGGTTCAAAAGTTATGAGGTTTTCAAGTTTGGACTCGTTTTAGGCTGAAAAAAAATAAAAAAATAAAAAGGAGTGCAACACGAGGACTTCCCGGGAGGTCACCAATCCTAGTACTACTCTCGCCCAAGCACGCTTCACTGCGGAGTTCTGATGGGATCCGGTGCATTAGTGCTGGTATGATCGCACCCGTCAGTACATCACTCTCGTTTCTATATATCCTTTTCTCGGCCAATCCAAGTGTAAGGCCGTGGGGCCCACATGATTTTCTTGCCGTTTTGTTTCGAGCGAAAAAGTGCGTCGAGGTTAATGGTGTTAAGAAAGCATCAAAAACACCCTGAGAATCCGCTTTCGATCTTTTTTACGTGCCTTAACTTTCCGCAGCCCGTTTGAGGGTCAAAACGGCTGAATTTGAGCCCGAAAAATTACGCCGTCTATTCACCGCCCATCGTGGATTCTGGGGCTTTCCGAAATGGTGCTATGGGCGACGTAGTTCCTCACGGTTCAAAAGTTATGAGGTTTTCAAGTTTGGACTCGTTTTAGGCTGAAAAAAAAATAAAAAAATAAAAAGGAGTGCAACACGAGGACTTCCCGGGAGGTCACCAATCCTAGTACTACTCTCGCCCAAGCACGCTTCACTGCGGAGTTCTGATGGGATCCGGTGCATTAGTGCTGGTATGATCGCACCCGTCAGTACATCACTCTCGTTTCTATATATCCTTTTCTCGGCCAATCCAAGTGCAAGGCCGTGGGGCCCACATGATTTTCTGCCGTTTTGTTTCGAGCGAAAAAGTGCGTCGAGGTTAATGGTGTTAAGAAAGCATCAAAAACACCCTGAGAATCCGCTTTCGATCTTTTTACGTGCCATAACTTTCGCAGCCCGTTTGAGGGTCAAAACGGCTGAATTTGAGCCCAAAAATTACGCCGTCTATTCACCGCCCATCGTGGATTCTGGGGCTTTCCGAAATGGTGCTATGGGCGACGTAGTTCCTCACGGTTCAAAAGTTATGAGGTTTTCAAGTTTGACTCGTTTTAGGCTGAAAAAAAATAAAAAAATAAAAAGGAGTGCAACACGAGGACTTCCCGGGAGGTCACCAATCCTAGTACTACTCTCGCCCAAGCACGCTTCACTGCGGAGTTCTGATGGGATCCGGTGCATTAGTGCTGGTATGATCGCACCCGTCAGTACATCACTCTCGTTTCTATATATCCTTTTCGCGGCCAATCCAAGTGCAAGGCCGTGGGGCCCACATGATTTTCTGGCCGTTTTGTTTCGAGCGAAAAAGTGCGTCGAGGTTAATGGTGTTAAGAAAGCATCAAAAACACCCTGAGAATCCGCTTTCGATCTTTTTTACGTGCCATAACTTTCTGCAGCCCGTTTGAGGGTCAAAACGGCTGAATTTGAGCCCGAAAAATTACGCCGTCTAATCACCCCCATCGTGGATTCTGGGGCTTTCCGAAATGGTGCTATGGGCGACGTAGTTCCTCACGGTTCAAAAGTTATGAGGTTTTCAAGTTTGGACTCGTTTTAGGCTGAAAAAAAAATAAAAAAATAAAAAAAGGAGTGCAACACGAGGACTTCCCGGGAGGTCACCAATCCTAGTACTACTCTCCCCAAGCACGCTTCACTGCGGAGTTCTGATGGGATCCGGTGCATTAGTGCTGGTATGATCGCACCCGTCAGTACATCACTCTCGTTTCTATATATCCTTTTCCGGCCAATCCAAGTGCAAGGCCGTGGGGCCCACATGATTTTCTGGCCGTTTTGTTTCGAGCGAAAAAGTGCGTCGAGGTTAATGGTGTTAAGAAAGCATCAAAAACACCCTGAGAATCCGCTTTCGATCTTTTTTACGTGCCATAACTTTCTGCAGCCCGTTTGAGGGTCAAAACGGCTGAATTTGAGCCCGAAAAATTACGCCGTCTATTCACCGCCCATTATGGATTCTGGGGCTTTCCGAAATGGTGCTATGGGCGACGTAGTTCCTCACGGTTCAAAAGTTATGAGGTTTTCAAGTTTGGACTCGTTTTAGGCTGAAAAAAAAGTAAAAAAATAAAAAGGAGTGCAACACGAGGACTTCCCGGGAGGTCACCAATCCTAGTACTACTCTCGCCCAAGCACGCTTCACTGCGGAGTTCTGATGGGATCCGGTGCATTAGTGCTGGTATGATCGCACCCGTCAGTACATCACTCGTTTCTATATATCCTTTTCTCGGCCAATCCAAGTGCAAGGCCGTGGGGCCCACATGATTTTCTGGCCGTTTTGTTTCGAGCGAAAAAGTGCGTCGAGGTTAATGGTGTTAAGAAAGCATCAAAACACCCTGAGAATCCGCTTTCGATCTTTTTTACGTGCCTTAACTTTCCGCAGCCCGTTTGAGGGTCAAAACGGCTGAATTTGAGCCCGAAAAATTACGCCGTCTATTCACCGCCCATTATTGATTCTGGGGCTTTCCGAAATGGTGCTATGGGCGACGTAGTTCCTCACGGTTCAAAAGTTATGAGGTTTTCAAGTTTGGACTCGTTTTAGGCTGAAAAAAAAAAAAAAATAAAAAGGAGTGCAACACGAGGACTTCCCGGGAGGTCACCAATCCTAGTACTACTCTCGCCCAAGCACGCTTCACTGCGGAGTTCTGATGGGATCCGGTGCATTAGTGCTGTTATGATCGCACCCGTCAGTACATCACTCTCGTTTCTATATATCCTTTTCTCGGCCAATCCAAGTGCAAGGCCATGGGCCCCACATGATTTTCTGGCCGTTTTGTTTCGAGTGAAAAAGTGCGTCGAGGTTAATGGTGTTAAGAAAGCATCAAAAACACCCTGAGAATCCGCTTTCGATCTTTTTTACGTGCCATAACTTTCCGCAGCCCGTTTGAGGGTCAAAACGGCTGAATTTGAGCCCGAAAAATACGCCGTCTATTCACCGCCCATCGTGGATTCTGGGGCTTTCCGAAATGGTGCTATGGACGTAGTTCCTCACGGTTCAAAGTTTATGAGGTTTTCAAGTTTGGACTCGTTTTAGGCTGAAAAAAAAAAAAAATAAAAAGGAGTGCAACACGAGGACTTCCCGGGAGGTCACCAATCCTAGTACTACTCTCTCGCCAAGCACGCTTCACTGCGGAGTTCTGATGGGATCCGGTGCATTAGTGCTGGTATGATCGCACCCGTCAGTACATCACTCTCGTTTCTATATATCCTTTTCGCGGCCAATCCAAGTGCAAGGCCGTGGGCCCACATGATTTTCTGGCCGTTTTGTTTCGAGCGAAAAAGTGCGTCGAGGTTAATGGTGTTAAGAAGCATCAAAAACACCCTGAGAATCCGCTTTCGATCTTTTTTACGTGCCATAACTTTCCTGCAGCCCGTTTGAGGGTCAAAACGGCTGAATTTGAGCCCGAAAAATTACGCCGTCTATTCACCGCCCATTATGGATTCTGGGGCTTTCCGAAATGGTGCTATGGGCGACGTAGTTCCTCACGGTTCAAAAGTTATGAGGTTTTCAAGTTTGACTCGTTTTAGGCTGAAAAAAAGTAAAAAATAAAAGGAGTGCAACACGAGGACTTCCCGGGGGTCACCAATCCTAGTACTACTCTCGCCCAAGCACGCTTCACTGCGGAGTTCTGATGGGATCCGGTGCATTAGTGCTGGTATGATCGCACCCGTCAGTACATCACTCTCGTTTCTATATATCCTTTTCTCGGCCAATCCAAGTGTCAAGGCCGTGGGGCCCACATGATTTTCTTGCCGTTTTGTTTCGAGCGAAAAAGTGCGTCGAGGTTAATGGTGTTAAGAAAGCATCAAAAACACCCTGAGAATCCGCTTTCGATCTTTTTTACGTGCCTTAACTTTCCGCAGCCGCCGTTTGAGGTCAAAACGGCTTAATTTGAGCCCAAAAATTGCGCCGTCTATTCACGCCCATCGTGGTTTCTGGGGCTTCCGAATGGTGCTATGGGCGACGTAGTTCCTCACGGTTCAAAGTTATGAGGTTTTCAAGTTTGGGACTCGTTTTTAGCTGAAAAAAAATAAAAAAATAAAAAGGAGTGCAACCTAGG